>NW_027515615.1:0-74567 GCF_048772815.1 Callospermophilus lateralis
GAACTACAAATGAAACATGGTTTGTGCTAGCCCCTTGAAACTGGACACAATAAAGTAGTTCTAAGTTCTATCTGTATGGTTTTTGTCCATTTGAAGTTTCCCTAGGAGGGAGTGGTTAAACACACTTTCGTTTGGAAGAGGTTGCCAAGCTTCCAAAATACTACGAGTGTCCTGAAATCTCAGCATATGTTTTTTCACCCAATCTTGAAGATACTTGGTGGTAATGAGCAGTACACCAATCCCACTTGGCTCAGCAAATTTCGTTCTTCTAGGTTGAAGCATTCGTTTGCAATAAGAGTTTGAATTTTCAGGTTTCACTCTGTTTTCTCCTATATTGATACATGAATTTGGAACTCTAAATCAAGCACGGTTTGTGCTAGCCCCTTGAAACTTGACACAATAAAGTAGTTCTAAGTTTTATGTGTACGGTTTGTTTCCTATTGAAGTAGCCCTAGGAGGGAGTGGTGAAACTCACTTTCGTTTGAAACGGGTTGCCAAGCTTCCAAAAAACTACGAGTGTCCTGAAATCTCAGCATATGTTTTTTCACCGAATCTTGAAGATACTTGTTGATAATGAGCAGTACACCAATAACACTGGGTTCAGCAAATTTCGTTCTTCTCGGTTGAATCATTCGTTGGCAGTAAGAGTTTGAATTTTCAGGTTTCACTCTGTTTTCTCCTATATTGATAGATGAATTTGGAACTCCAAATCAAACACAGTTTGTGCTAGCCCCTTGAAACTGGACACAATAAAGTAGTTCTAAGTTCTACCTGTATGGTTTGTGTCCAATTGAAGTTTCCCAAGGAGGGAGTGGTGAAACACACTTTCGTTTGGAAGAGGTTGCGAAGCTTCCAAAAAACTACGAGTGTCCTGAAATCTCAGCATATGTTTTTTCACCGAATCTTGAAGATACTTGGTGGTAATGAGCAGTACACCAATCCCACTTGGCTCAGCAAATTTCGTTCTTCTAGGTTGAAGCATTCGTTTGCAATAAGAGTTTGAATTTTCAGGTTTCACTCTGTTTTCTCCTATATTGATACATGAATTTGGAACTCTAAATCAAGCACGGTTTGTGCTAGCCCCTTGAAACTTGACACAATAAAGTAGTTCTAAGTTCTATGTGTACGGTTTGTTTCCTCTTGAAGTAGCCCTAGGAGGGAGTGGTGAAACACACTTTCGTTTGAAACGGGTTGAAAAGCTTCCAAAAAACTACGAGTGTCCTGAAATCTCAGCATATGTTTCTTCACCCAATCTTGAAGATACTTGGTGATAATGAGCAGTACACCAATCCCACTGGGTTCAGCAAATTTCCTTCTTCTAGGTTGAAGCATTCGTTGGCAGTAAGAGTTTGAATTTTAAGGTTTCACTCTGTTTTCTCCTATATTGATAGATGAATTTGGAACTCCAAATCAAACACGGATTCTGCTAGCCCCTTGAAATTTGACACAATAAAGTAGTTCTAAGTTCTATCTGTATGGTTTGTGTCCAATTGAAGTTTCCCTAGGAGGGAGTGGTGAAACACACTTTCGTTTGGAAGAGGTTGCCAAGCTTCCAAAAAACTACGAGTGTCCTGAAATCTCAGCATATGTTTTTTCACCCAATCTTGAAGATACTTGGTGGTAATGAGCAGTACACCAATCCTACTTGGCTCAGCAAATTTCGTTCTTCTAGTTTGAAGCATTCGTTTGCAATAAGAGTTTGAATTTTCAAGTTTCACTCTGTTTTCTCCTATATTGATACATGAATTTGGAACTCTAAATCAAGCACGGTTTGTGCTAGCCCCTTGAAACTTGACACAATAAAGTAGTTCTAAGTTCTATCTGTATGGTTTGTGTCCAATTGAAGTAGCCCTAGGAGGGAGTGGTGAAACACACTTTCTTTTGAAACGGTTTGCCAAGCTTCCAAAAAACTACGAGTGTCCTGAAATCTCAGCATAGGTTTTTTCACCGAATCTTGAAGATACTTGGTGGTAATGAGCAGTACACCAATCCCACTTGGCTCAGCAAATTTCGTTCTTCTAGGTTGAAGCATTCGTTTGCAATAAGAGTTTGAATTTTCAGGTTTCACTCTGTTTTCTCCTATATTGATACATGAATTTGGAACTCTAATACAAGCACGGTTTGTGCTAGCCCCTTGAAACTTGACACAATGAAGTAGTTCTAAGTTCTATGTGTACGGTTTGTTTCCTCTTGAAGTAGCCCTAGGAGGGAGTGGTGAAACACACTTTCGTTTGAAACGGGTTGCCAAGCTTCCAAAAAACTACGAGTGTCCTGAAATCTCAGCATATGTTTCTTCACCCAATCTTGAAGATACTTGGTAATAATGAGCAGTACACCAATCCCACTGGGTTCAGCAAATTTCCTTCTTCTAGGTTGAAGCATTCGTTGGCAGTAAGAGTTTGAATTTTCAGGTTTCACTCTGTTTTCTCCTATATTGATAGATGAATTTGGAACTCCAAATCAAACACGGATTCTGCTAGCCCCTTGAAATTTGACACAATAAAGTAGTTCTAAGTTCTATCTGTATGGTTTGTGTCCAATTGAAGTTTCCCTAGGAGGGAGTTGTGAAACACACTTTCGTTTGGAAGAGGTTGCCAAGCTTCCAAAAAACTACGAGTGTCCTGAAATCTCAGCATATGTTTTTTCACCGAATCTTGAAGATACTTGGTGGTAATGAGCAATACACCAATCCTACTTGGCTCAGCAAATTTCGTTCTTCTAGGTTGAAGCATTCGTTTGCAATAAGAGTTGGAATTTTCAAGTTTCACACTGTTTTCTCCTATATTGATACATGAATTTGGAACTCTAAATCAAGCACGGTTTGTGCTAGCCCCTTGAAACTTGACACAATAAAATATTTCTAAGTTCTATGTGTATGGTTTGTTTCCTCTTGAAGTAGCCCTAGGAGGGAGTGGTGAAACACACTGTCTTTTGAAACGGTTTGCCAAGCTTCCAAAAAACTACGAGTGTCCTGAAATCTCAGCATATGTTTTTTCACCGAATCTTGAAGATACTTGGTGGTAATGAGCAGTACACCAATCCCACTTGGCTCAGCAAATTTCGTTCTTCTAGGTTGAAGCATTCGTTTGCAATAAGAGTTTGAATTTTCAGGTTTCACTCTGTTTTCTCCTATATTGATACATGAATTTGGAACTCTAATCAAGCACGGTTTGTACTAGCCCCTTGAAACTTGACACAATAAAGTAGTTCTAAGATCTATGTGTACGGTTTGTTTCCTCTTGAAGTAGCCCTAGGAGGGAGTTGTGAAACACACTTTCGTTTGAAACGGATTGCCAAGCTTCCAAAAAACTACGAGTGTCCTGATCTCTGCATATGTTTTTTCACCCATTCTTGAAGATACTTGGTGATAATGAGCAGGACACCAACCCACTGGGTTCAGCAAATTTCGTTCTTCTAGGTTGAAGCATTCGTTGGCAGTAAGAGTTTGAGTTTTCAGGTTTCACTCTGTTTTCTCCTATATTGATAGATGAATTTGGAACTCCAAATCAAACACGGTTTGTGCTAGCCCCTTGAAACTGGACACAATAAAGTAGTTCTAAGTTCTATCTGTATGGTTTGTGTCCAATTGAAGTTTCCCTAGGAGGGAGTGGTGAAACACACTTTCGTTTGGAAGAGGTTGCCAAGCTTCCAAAATACTACGAGTGTCCAGAAATCTCAGCATATGTTTTTTCACCGAATCTTGAAGATACTTGGTGATAATGAGCAGTACACCAATCCCACTTGACTCAGCAAATTTCGTTCTTCTAGGTTGAAGCATTCGTTGGCAGTAAGAGTTTGAGTTTTCAGGTTTCACTCTGTTTTCTCCTATATTGATACATGAATTTGGAACTCTAAATCAAGAACGGTTTGTGCTAGCCCCTTGAAACTTGACACAATAAAGTAGTTCTAAGTTCTATCTGTATGGTTTGTGTCCAATTGAAGTTTCCCTAGGAGTGGGTGGTGAAACACACTTTCGTTTGGAAGAGGTTGCCAAGCTTCCAAAACACTACGAGTGTCCAGAAATCTCAGCATATGTTTTTTCACCCAATCTTGAAGATACTTGGTGGTAATGAGCAGTACAGCAATCCCACTAGGCTCAGCAAATTTCGTTCCTCTAGGTTGAAGCATTCGTTTGCAATAAGAGTTTGAATTTTCAGGTTTCACTCTGTTTTCTCCTATATTGATACATGAATTTGGAACTCTAAATCAAGCACGGTTTGTGCTAGCCCCTTGAAACTTGACACAATAAAGTAGTTCTAAGTTCTATGTGTATGGTTTGTTTCCTCTTGAAGTAGCCCTAGGAGGGAGTGGTGAAACACACTTTCATTTGAAACGGGTTGAAAAGCTTCCAAAAAACTACGAGTGTCCTGAAATCTCAGCATATGTTTCTTCACCCAATCTTGAAGATACTTGGTGATAATGAGCAGTACACCAATCCCACTGGGTTCAGCAAATTTCGTTCTTCTAGGTTGAAGCATTCGTTGGCAGTAAGAGTTTGAATTTTCAGGTTTCACTCTGTTTTCTCCTATATTGATAGATGAATTTGGAACTCCAAATCAAACACGGATTCTGCTAGCCCCTTGAAATTTGACACAATAAAGTAGTTCTAAGTTCTATCTGTATGGTTTGTGTCCAATTGAAGTTTCCCTGGAAGGGAGTGGTGAAACACACTTTCGTTTGGAAGAGGTTGCCAAGCTTCCAAAATACTATGAGTGTCCTGAAATCTCAGCATATGTTTTTTCACCCAATCTTGAAGATACTTGGTGGTAATGAGCAGTACACCAATCCCACTTGGCTCAGCAAATTTCGTTCTTCTAGGTTGAAGCCTTCGTTTGCAATAAGAGTTTGAATTTTCAGGTTTCACTCTGTTTTCTCCTATATTGATACATGAATTTGGAACTCTAAATCAAGCACGGTTTGTGCTAGCCCCTTGAAACTTGACACAATAACGTAGTTCTAAGTTCTATGTGTATGGTTTGTTTCCTCTTGAAGTAGCCCTAGGAGGGAGTGGTGAAACACACTTTCGTTTGAAACGGGTTGCCAAGATTCCAAAAAACTACGAGTGTCCTGAAATCTCAGCATACGTTTTTTCACCCAATCTTGAAGATACTTGGTGATAATGAGCAGTACACCAATCCCACTGGGTTCAGCAAATTTCGTTCTTCTTGGTTGAAGCATTCGTTGGCAGTAAGAGTTTGAATTTTCAGGTTTCACTCTGTTTTCTCCTATATTGATAGATGAATTTGGAACTCCAAATCAAACACGGATTCTGCTAGCCCCTTGAAATTTGACACAATAAAGTAGTTCTAAGTTCTATCTGTATGCTTTGTGTCCAATTGAAGTTTCCCTAGGAGGGAGTGGTGAAACACACTTTCGTTTGGAAAAGGTTGCCAATCTTCCAAAATACTACGAGTGTCCTGAAATCTCAGCATATGTTTTTTCACCCAATCTTGAAGATACTTGGTGGTAATGAGCAGTACACCAATCCCACTTGGCTCAGCAAATTTTGTTCTTCTAGGTTGAAGCATTCGTTTGCAATAAGAGTTTGAATTTTCAGGTTTCACTCTGTTTTCTCCTATATTGATACATGAATTTGGAACTCTAAATCAAGCACGGTTTGTGCTAGCCCCTTGAAACTTGACACAATAAAGTAGTTCTAAGTTCTATGTGTATGGTTTGTTTCCTCTTGAAGTAGCCCTAGGAGGGAGTGGTGAAACACACTTTCGTTTGAAACGGTTTGCCAAGCTTACAAAAAACTACGAGTGTCCTGAAATCTCAGCATATGTTTTTTCACCCAATATTGAAGCTACTTGGTGATAATGAGCAGTACACCAATCCCACTGGGTTCAGCAAATTTCGTTCTTCTAGTTTGAAGCATTCGTTGGCAGTAGGAGTTTGAATTTTCAGGTTTCACTCTGTTTTCTCCTATATTGATAGATGAATTTGGAACTCCAAATCAAACACGGATTCTGCTAGCCCCTTGAAATTTGACACAATAAAGTAGTTCTAAGTTCTATCTGTATGGTTTGTGTCCAATTGAAGTATCCCTAGGAGGGAGTGGTGAAACACACTTTCGTTTGGAAGAGGTTGCCAAGCTTCCAAAATACTACGAGTGTCCTGAAATCTCAGCATATGTTTTTTCACCCAATCTTGAAGATACTTGGTGGTAATGAGCAGTACACCAATCCCACTTGGCTCAGCAAATTTCGTTCTTCTAGGTTGAAGCATTCGTTTGCAATAAGAGTTTGAATTTTCAGGTTTCACTCTGTTTTCTCCTATATTGATACATGAATTTTGAACTCTAAATCAAGCACGGTTTGTGCTAGCCCCTTGAAACTTGACACAATAAAGTAGTTCTAAGTTCTATGTGTATGGTTTGTTTCCGCTTGAAGTAGCCCTAGTAGGGAGTGGTGAAACACACTTTCGTTTGAAACGGGTTTCCAAGCTTCCAAAAACTACGACTGTCCTGAAATCTCAGCATATGTTTTTTCACCCATTCTTGAAGATACTTATTGATAATGAGCAGTACACCAATCCCACTGGGTTCAGCAAATTTCGTTCTTCTAGGTTGAAGCATTCATTGGCAGTAAGAGTTTGAGTTTTCAGGTTTCACTCTGTTTTCTCCTATACTGATAGATGAATTTGGAAATCCAAATCAAACACGGTTTGTGCTAGCCCCTTGAAACTGGACACAATAAAGTAGTTCTAAGTTCTATCTGTATGGTTTGTGTCCAATTGAAGTTTCCCTAGGAGGGAGTGGTGAAACACACTTTCGTTTGGAAGAGGTTGCCAATCTTCCAAAATACTACGAGTGTCCTGAAATCTCAGCATATGTTTTTTCACCCAATCTTGAAGATACTTGGTGGTAATGAGCAGTACACCAATCCCACATGGCTCAGCAAATTTCGTTCTTCTAGGTTGAAGCCTTCGTTTGCAATAAGAGTTTGAATTTTCAGGTTTCACTCTGTTTTCTCCTATATTGATACATGAATTTGGAACTCTAAATCAAGCACAGTTTGTGCTAGCCCCTTGAAACTTGACACAATAAAGTAGTTCTAAGTTCTATCTGTATGGTTTGTTTCCTCTTGAAGTAGACCTAGGAGGGAGTGGTGAAACACACTTTCGTTTGAAACGGGTTGCCAAGCTTCCAAAAAACTACGAGTGTCCTGAAATCTCAGCATATGTTTTTTCATCCAATCTTGAAGATACTTGGTGATAATGAGCAATACACCAATCCCACTGGGTTCAGCAAATTTCGTTCTTCTAAGTTGAAGCATTCGTTGGCAGTAAGAGTTTGAATTTTCAGGTTTCACTCTGTTTTCTCATATATTGATACATGAATTTGGAACTCTAAATCAAGCACGGTTTGTGCTATCCCCTTGAAACTTGACACAATAAAGTAGTTCTAAGTTCTATGTGTATGGTTTGTTTCCTCTTGAAGTATCCCTAGGAGGGAGTGGTGAAACACACTTTCGTTTGAAACGGGTTGAAAAGTTCCAAAAAACTACGAGTGTCCTGAAATCTCAGCATATGTTTCTTCACCCAATCTTGAAGATACTTGGTGATAATGAGCAGTACACCAATCCCACAGGGTTCAGCAAATTTCGTTCTTCTAGGTTGAAGCATTCGTTGGCAGTAAGAGTTTGAATTTTCAGGTTTCACTCTGTTTTCTTCTATATTGATAGATGAATTTGGAACTCCAAATCAAACACGGATTCTGCTAGCCCCTTGAAATTTGACAAAATAAAGTAGTTCTAAGTTCTATCTGTATGGTTTGTGTCCAATTGAAGTTTCCCTAGGAGGGAGTGGTGAAACACACTTTCGTTTGGAAGAGGTTGCCAAGCTTCCAAAATACTATGAGTGTCCTGAAATCTCAGCATATGTTTTTTCACCCAATCTTGAAGATACTTGGTGGTAATGAGCAGTACACCAATCCCACTTGGCTCAGCAAATTTCGTTCTTCTAGGTTGAAGCCTTCGTTTGAAATAAGAGTTTGAATTTTCAGGTTTCACTCTGTTTTCTCCTATATTGATACATGAATTTGGAACTCTAAATCAAGCACGGTTTGTGCTAGCCCCTTGAAACTTGACACAATAAAGTAATTCAAAGTTCTATGTGTATGGTTTGTTTCCTCTTGAAGTAGCCCTAGGAGGGAGTGGTGAAACACACTTTCGTTTGAAACGGGTTGCCAAGATTCCAAAAAACTACGAGTGTCCTGAAATCTCAGCATATGTTTTTTCACCCAATCTTGAAGATACTTGGTGATAATGAGCAGTACACCAATCCCACTGGGTTCAGCAAATTTCGTTCTTCTAGGTTGAAGCATTCGTTGGCAGTAAGAGTTTGAATTTTCAGGTTTCACTCTGTTTTCTCCTATATTGATAGATGAATTTGGAACTCCAAATCAAACACGGATTCTGCTAGCCCCTTGAAATTTGACACAATAAAGTAGTTCTAAGTTCTATCTGTATGGTTTGTGTCCAATTGAAGTTTCCCTAGGAGGGAGTGGTGAAACACACTTTCGTTTGGAAGAGGTTGCCAATCTTCCAAAATACTACGAGTGTCCTGAAATCTCAGCATATGTTTTTTCACCCAATCTTGAAGATACTTGGTGGTAATGAGCAGTACACCAATCCCACTTGGCTCAGCAAATTTTGTTCTTCTAGGTTGAAGCATTCGTTTGCAATAAGAGTTTGAATTTTCAGGTTTCACTCTGTTTTCTCCTATATTGATACATGAATTTGGAACTCTAAATCAAGCACGGTTTGTGCTAGCCCCTTGAAACTTGACACAATAAAGTAGTTCTAAGTTCTATGTGTATGGTTTGTTTCCTCTTGAAGTAGCCCTAGGAGGGAGTGGTGAAACACACTTTCGTTTGAAACGGGTTGCCAAGCTTACAAAAAACTACGAGTGTCCTGAAATCTCAGCATATGTTTTTTCACCCAATCTTGAAGATACTTGGTGATAATGAGCAGTACACCAATCCCACTGGGTTCAGCAAATTTCGTTCTTCTAGTTTGAAGCATTCGTTGGCAGTAGGAGTTTGAATTTTCAGGTTTCACTCTGTTTTCTCCTATATTGATAGATGAATTTGGAACTCCAAATCAAACACGGATTCTGCTAGCCCCTTGAAATTTGACACAATAAAGTAGTTCTAAGTTCTATCTGTATGGTTTGTGTCCAATTGAAGTATCCCTAGGAGGGAGTGGTGAAACACACTTTCGTTTGGAAGAGGTTGCCAAGCTTCCAAAATACTACGAGTGTCCTGAAATCTCAGCATATGTTTTTTCACCCAATCTTGAAGATACTTGGTGGTAATGAGCAGTACACCAATCCCACATGGCTCAGCAAATTTCGTTCATTTAGGTTGAAGCATTCGTTTGCAATAAGAGTTTGAACTTTCAGGTTTCACTCTGTTTTCTCCTATATTGATACATGAATTTGGAACTCTAAATCAAGCACGGTTTGTGCTAGCCCCTTGAAACTTGACACAATAAAGTAGTTCTAAGTTCTATGTGTATGGTTTGTTTCCTCTTGAAGTAGCCCTAGGAGGGAGTGGTGAAACACACTTTCGTTTGAAACGGGTTGCCAAGATTCCAAAAAACTACGAGTGTCCTGAAATCTCAGCATATGTTTTTTCACCCAATCTTGAAGATACTTGGTGATAATGAGCAGTACACCAATCCCACTGGGTTCAGCAAATTTCGTTCTTCTAGGTTGAAGCATTCGTTGGCAGTAAGAGTTTGAATTTTCAGGTTTCACTCTGTTTTCTCCTATATTGATAGATGAATTTGGAACTCCAAATCAAACACGGATTCTGCTAGCCCCTTGAAATTTGACACAATAAAGTAGTTCTAAGTTCTATCTGTATGGTTTGTGTCCAATTGAAGTTTCCCTAGGAGGGAGTGGTGAAACACACTTTCGTTTGGAAGAGGTTGCCAATCTTCCAAAATACTACGAGTGTCCTGAAATCTCAGCATATGTTTTTTCACCCAATCTTGAAGATACTTGGTGGTAATGAGCAGTACACCAATCCCACTTGGCTCAGCAAATTTTGTTCTTCTAGGTTGAAGCATTCGTTTGCAATAAGAGTTTGAATTTTCAGGTTTCACTCTGTTTTCTCCTATATTGATACATGAATTTGGAACTCTAAATCAAGCACGGTTTGTGCTAGCCCCTTGAAACTTGACACAATAAAGTAGTTCTAAGTTCTATGTGTATGGTTTGTTTCCTCTTGAAGTAGCCCTAGGAGGGAGTGGTGAAACACACTTTCGTTTGAAACGGGTTGCCAAGCTTACAAAAAACTACGAGTGTCCTGAAATCTCAGCATATGTTTTTTCACCCAATCTTGAAGATACTTGGTGATAATGAGCAGTACACCAATCCCACTGGGTTCAGCAAATTTCGTTCTTCTAGTTTGAAGCATTCGTTGGCAGTAGGAGTTTGAATTTTCAGGTTTCACTCTGTTTTCTCCTATATTGATAGATGAATTTGGAACTCCAAATCAAACACGGATTCTGCTAGCCCCTTGAAATTTGACACAATAAAGTAGTTCTAAGTTCTATCTGTATGGTTTGTGTCCAATTGAAGTATCCCTAGGAGGGAGTGGTGAAACACACTTTCGTTTGGAAGAGGTTGCCAAGCTTCCAAAATACTACGAGTGTCCTGAAATCTCAGCATATGTTTTTTCACCCAATCTTGAAGATACTTGGTGGTAATGAGCAGTACACCAATCCCACATGGCTCAGCAAATTTCGTTCATTTAGGTTGAAGCATTCGTTTGCAATAAGAGTTTGAACTTTCAGGTTTCACTCTGTTTTCTCCTATATTGATACATGAATTTGGAACTCTAAATCAAGCACGGTTTGTGCTAGCCCCTTGAAACTTGACACAATAAAGTAGTTCTAAGTTCTATGTGTATGGTTTGTTTCCTCTTGAAGTAGCCCTAGGAGGGAGTGGTGAAACACACTTTCATTTGAAACGGGTTGCCAAGCTTCCAAAAAACTACGAGTGTCCTGAAATCTCAGCATATGTTTCTTCACCCAATCTTGAAGATTCTTGGTGATAATGAGCAGTATACCAATCCCACTGGGTTCGGCAAATTTCGTTCTTCTAGGTTGAAGCATTCGTTGGCAGTAAGAGTTTGAATTTTCAGGTTTCACTCTGTTTTCTCCTATATTGATAGATGAATTTGGAACTCCAAATCAAACACGGATTCTGCTAGCCCCTTGAAACTGGACACAATAAAGTAGTTCTAAGTTCTATGTGTATGGTTTGTTTCCTCTTGAAGTAGCCCTAGGAGGGAGTGGTGAAACACACTTTTGTTTGAAACGGGTTGCCAAGCTTCCAAAAAACTACGAGTGTCCTGAAATCTCAGCATATGTTTTTTCACCCAATCTTGAAGATACTTGGTGATAATGAGCAGTACACCAATCCCACTGGGTTCAGCAAATTTCGTTCTTCTAGGTTGAAGCATTCGTTGGCAGTAAGACTTTGAATTTTCAGGTTTCACTCTGTTTTCTCCTATATTGATACATGAATTTGGAACTCTAAATCAAGCACGGTTTGTGCTAGCCCCTTGAAACTTGACACAATAAAGTAGTTCTAAGTTCTATGTGTATGGTTTGTTTCCTCTTGAAGTAGCCCTAGGAGGGAGTGGTGAAACACACTTTCGTTTGAAACGGGTTGCCAAGCTTCCAAAAAACTACGAGTGTCCTGAAATCTCAGCATATGTTTTTTCATCCAATCTTGAAGATACTTGGTGATAATGAGCAGTACACCAATCCCACTGGGTTCAGCAAATTTCCTTATTCTAGGTTGAAGCATTCGTTGGCAGTAAGAGTTTCAATTTTCAGGTTTCACTCTGTTTTCTCCTATTTGATAGATGAATTTGGAACTCCAAATCAAACACGGTTTGTGATAGCCCCTTGAAATTTGACACAATAAAGTAGTTCTAAGTTCTATCTGTATGGTTTGTGTCCAATTGAAGTTTCCCTAGGAGGGAGTGGTGAAACACACTTTCGTTTGGAAGAGGTTGCCAATCTTCCAAAATACTACGAGTGTCCTGAAATCTCAGCATATGTTTTTTCACCCAATCTTGAAGATACTTGGTGGTAATGAGCAGTACACCAATCCCACTTGGCTCAGCAAATTTTGTTCTTCTAGGTTGAAGCATTCGTTTGCAATAAGAGTTTGAATTTTCAGGTTTCACTCTGTTTTCTCCTATATTGATACATGAATTTGGAACTCTAAATCAAGCACGGTTTGTGCTAGCCCCTTGAAACTTGACACAATAAAGTAGTTCTAAGTTCTATGTGTATGGTTTGTTTCCTCTTGAAGTAGCCCTAGGAGGGAGTGGTGAAACACACTTTCGTTTGAAACGGGTTGCCAAGCTTACAAAAAACTACGAGTGTCCTGAAATCTCAGCATATGTTTTTTCACCCAATCTTGAAGATACTTGGTGATAATGAGCAGTACACCAATCCCACTGGGTTCAGCAAATTTCGTTCTTCTAGTTTGAAGCATTCGTTGGCAGTAGGAGTTTGAATTTTCAGGTTTCACTCTGTTTTCTCCTATATTGATAGATGAATTTGGAACTCCAAATCAAACACGGATTCTGCTAGCCCCTTGAAATTTGACACAATAAAGTAGTTCTAAGTTCTATCTGTATGGTTTGTGTCCAATTGAAGTATCCCTAGGAGGGAGTGGTGAAACACACTTTCGTTTGGAAGAGGTTGCCAAGCTTCCAAAATACTACGAGTGTCCTGAAATCTCAGCATATGTTTTTTCACCCAATCTTGAAGATACTTGGTGGTAATGAGCAGTACACCAATCCCACATGGCTCAGCAAATTTCGTTCATTTAGGTTGAAGCATTCGTTTGCAATAAGAGTTTGAACTTTCAGGTTTCACTCTGTTTTCTCCTATATTGATACATGAATTTGGAACTCTAAATCAAGCACGGTTTGTGCTAGCCCCTTGAAACTTGACACAATAAAGTAGTTCTAAGTTCTATGTGTATGGTTTGTTTCCTCTTGAAGTAGCCCTAGGAGGGAGTGGTGAAACACACTTTCGTTTGAAACGGGTTGCCAAGATTCCAAAAAACTACGAGTGTCCTGAAATCTCAGCATATGTTTTTTCACCCAATCTTGAAGATACTTGGTGATAATGAGCAGTACACCAATCCCACTGGGTTCAGCAAATTTCGTTCTTCTAGGTTGAAGCATTCGTTGGCAGTAAGAGTTTGAATTTTCAGGTTTCACTCTGTTTTCTCCTATATTGATAGATGAATTTGGAACTCCAAATCAAACACGGATTCTGCTAGCCCCTTGAAATTTGACACAATAAAGTAGTTCTAAGTTCTATCTGTATGGTTTGTGTCCAATTGAAGTTTCCCTAGGAGGGAGTGGTGAAACACACTTTCGTTTGGAAGAGGTTGCCAATCTTCCAAAATACTACGAGTGTCCTGAAATCTCAGCATATGTTTTTTCACCCAATCTTGAAGATACTTGGTGGTAATGAGCAGTACACCAATCCCACTTGGCTCAGCAAATTTTGTTCTTCTAGGTTGAAGCATTCGTTTGCAATAAGAGTTTGAATTTTCAGGTTTCACTCTGTTTTCTCCTATATTGATACATGAATTTGGAACTCTAAATCAAGCACGGTTTGTGCTAGCCCCTTGAAACTTGACACAATAAAGTAGTTCTAAGTTCTATGTGTATGGTTTGTTTCCTCTTGAAGTAGCCCTAGGAGGGAGTGGTGAAACACACTTTCGTTTGAAACGGGTTGCCAAGCTTACAAAAAACTACGAGTGTCCTGAAATCTCAGCATATGTTTTTTCACCCAATCTTGAAGATACTTGGTGATAATGAGCAGTACACCAATCCCACTGGGTTCAGCAAATTTCGTTCTTCTAGTTTGAAGCATTCGTTGGCAGTAGGAGTTTGAATTTTCAGGTTTCACTCTGTTTTCTCCTATATTGATAGATGAATTTGGAACTCCAAATCAAACACGGATTCTGCTAGCCCCTTGAAATTTGACACAATAAAGTAGTTCTAAGTTCTATCTGTATGGTTTGTGTCCAATTGAAGTATCCCTAGGAGGGAGTGGTGAAACACACTTTCGTTTGGAAGAGGTTGCCAAGCTTCCAAAATACTACGAGTGTCCTGAAATCTCAGCATATGTTTTTTCACCCAATCTTGAAGATACTTGGTGGTAATGAGCAGTACACCAATCCCACATGGCTCAGCAAATTTCGTTCATTTAGGTTGAAGCATTCGTTTGCAATAAGAGTTTGAACTTTCAGGTTTCACTCTGTTTTCTCCTATATTGATACATGAATTTGGAACTCTAAATCAAGCACGGTTTGTGCTAGCCCCTTGAAACTTGACACAATAAAGTAGTTCTAAGTTCTATGTGTATGGTTTGTTTCCTCTTGAAGTAGCCCTAGGAGGGAGTGGTGAAACACACTTTCATTTGAAACGGGTTGCCAAGCTTCCAAAAAACTACGAGTGTCCTGAAATCTCAGCATATGTTTCTTCACCCAATCTTGAAGATTCTTGGTGATAATGAGCAGTATACCAATCCCACTGGGTTCGGCAAATTTCGTTCTTCTAGGTTGAAGCATTCGTTGGCAGTAAGAGTTTGAATTTTCAGGTTTCACTCTGTTTTCTCCTATATTGATAGATGAATTTGGAACTCCAAATCAAACACGGATTCTGCTAGCCCCTTGAAACTGGACACAATAAAGTAGTTCTAAGTTCTATGTGTATGGTTTGTTTCCTCTTGAAGTAGCCCTAGGAGGGAGTGGTGAAACACACTTTTGTTTGAAACGGGTTGCCAAGCTTCCAAAAAACTACGAGTGTCCTGAAATCTCAGCATATGTTTTTTCACCCAATCTTGAAGATACTTGGTGATAATGAGCAGTACACCAATCCCACTGGGTTCAGCAAATTTCGTTCTTCTAGGTTGAAGCATTCGTTGGCAGTAAGACTTTGAATTTTCAGGTTTCACTCTGTTTTCTCCTATATTGATACATGAATTTGGAACTCTAAATCAAGCACGGTTTGTGCTAGCCCCTTGAAACTTGACACAATAAAGTAGTTCTAAGTTCTATGTGTATGGTTTGTTTCCTCTTGAAGTAGCCCTAGGAGGGAGTGGTGAAACACACTTTCGTTTGAAACGGGTTGCCAAGCTTCCAAAAAACTACGAGTGTCCTGAAATCTCAGCATATGTTTTTTCATCCAATCTTGAAGATACTTGGTGATAATGAGCAGTACACCAATCCCACTGGGTTCAGCAAATTTCCTTATTCTAGGTTGAAGCATTCGTTGGCAGTAAGAGTTTCAATTTTCAGGTTTCACTCTGTTTTCTCCTATTTGATAGATGAATTTGGAACTCCAAATCAAACACGGTTTGTGATAGCCCCTTGAAATTTGACACAATAAAGTAGTTCTAAGTTCTATCTGTATGGTTTGTGTCCAATTGAAATTTCCCTAGGAGGGAGTGGTGAAACACACTTTCGTTTGGAAGAGGTTGCCAAGCTTCCAAAATACTACGAGTGTCCTGAAATCTCAGCATATTTTTTTTCACCCAATCTTGAAGATACTTGGTGGTAATGAGCAGTACACCAATCCCACTTGGCTCAGCAAATTTCGTTCTTCTAGGTTGAAGCATTCGTTTGCAATAAGAGTTTGAGTTTTCAGGTTTCACTCTGTTTTCTCCTATATTGATACATGAATTTGGAACTCTAAATCAAGCACGGTTTGTGCTAGCCCCTTGAAACTTGACACAATAACGTAGTTCTAAGTTCTATGTGTATGGTTTGTTTCCTCTTGAAGTAGCCCTAGGAGGGAGTGGTGAAACACACTTTCGTTTGAAACGGGTTGCCAAGATTCCAAAAAACTACGAGTGTCCTGAAATCTCAGCATATGTTTTTTCACCCAATCTTGAAGATACTTGGTGATAATGAGCAGTACACCAATCCCACTGGGTTCAGCAAATTTCGTTCTTCTAGGTTGAAGCATTCGTTGACAGTAAGAGTTTGAATTTTCAGGTTTCACTCTGTTTTCTCCTATATTGATAGATGAATTTGGAACTCCAAATCAAACACGGATTCTGCTAGCCCCTTGAAATTTGACACAATAAAGTAGTTCTAAGTTCTATCTGTATGGTTTGTGTCCAATTGAAGTTTCCCTAGGAGGGAGTGGTGATACACACTTTCGTTTGGAAGAGGTTGCCAATCTTCCAAAATACTACGAGTGTCCTGAAATCTCAGCATATGTTTTTTCACCCAATCTTGAAGATACTTGGTGGTAATGAGCAGTACACCAATCCCACTTGGCTCAGCAAATTTTGTTCTTCTAGGTTGAAGCATTCGTTTGCAATAAGAGTTTGAATTTTCAGGTTTCACTCTGTTTTCTCCTATATTGATACATGAATTTGGAACTCTAAATCAAGCACGGTTTGTGCTAGCCCCTTGAAACTTGACACAATAAAGTAGTTCTAAGTTCTATGTCTATGGTTTGTTTCCTCTTGAAGTAGCCCTAGGAGGGAGTGGTGAAACACACTTTCGTTTGAAACGGGTTGCCAAGCTTACAAAAAACTACGAGTGTCCTGAAATCTCAGCATATGTTTTTTCACCCAATCTTGAAGATACTTGGTGATAATGAGCAGTACACCAATCCCACTGGGTTCAGCAAATTTCGTTCTTCTAGTTTGAAGCATTCGTTGGCAGTAGGAGTTTGAATTTTCAGGTTTCACTCTGTTTTCTCCTATATTGATAGATGAATTTGGAACTCCAAATCAAACACGGATTCTGCTAGCCCCTTGAAATTTGACACAATAAAGTAGTTCTAAGTTCTATCTGTATGGTTTGTGTCCAATTGAAGTATCCCTAGGAGGGAGTGGTGAAACACACTTTCGTTTGGAAGAGGTTGCCAAGCTTCCAAAATACTACGAGTGTCCTGAAATCTCAGCATATGTTTTTTCACCCATTCTTGAAGATACTTATTGATAATGAGCAGTACACCAATGCCACTGGGTTCAGCAAATTTCGTTCTTCTAGGTTGAAGCATTCATTGGCAGTAAGATTTTGAGTTTTCAGGTTTCACTCTGTTTTCTCCTATATTGATAGATGAATTTGGAAATCCAAATCAAACACGGTTTGTGCTAGCCCCTTGAAACTGGACACAATAAAGTAGTTCTAAGTTCTATCTGTATGGTTTGTGTCCAATTGAAGTTTCCCTAGGAGGGAGTGGTGAAACACACTTTCGTTTGGAAGAGGTTGCCAAGCTTCCAAAATACTACGAGTGTCCTGAAATCTCAGCATATGTTTTTTCACCCAATCTTGAAGATACTTGGTGGTAATGAGCAGTACACCAATCCCACATGGCTCAGCAAATTTCGTTCTTCTAGGTTGAAGCATTCGTTTGCAATAAGAGTTTGAATTTTCAGGTTTCACTCTGTTTTCTCCTATATTGATACATGAATTTGGAACTCTAAATCAAGCACGGTTTGTGCTAGCCCCTTGAAACTTGACACAATAAAGTAGTTCTAAGTTCTATGTGTATGGTTTGTTTCCTCTTGAAGTAGCCCTAGGAGGGAGTGGTGAAACACACTTTCGTTTGAAACGGGTTGCCAAGCTTCCAAAAAACTACGAGTGTCCTGAAATCTCAGCATATGTTTTTTCATCCAATCTTGAAGATACTTGGTGATAATGAGCAGTACACCAATCCCACTGGGTTCAGCAAATTTCGTTCTTCTAAGTTGAAGCATTCGTTGGCAGTAAGAGTTTGAATTTTCAGGTTTCACTCTGTTTTCTCATATATTGATAGATGAATTTGGAACTCCAAATCAAACACGGTTTGTGCTAGGCCCTTGAAATTTGACACAATAAAGTAGTTCTAAGTTCTATGTGTATGGTTTGTTTCCTCTTGAAGTAGCCCTAGGAGGGAGTGGTGAAACACACTTTTGTTTGAAACGGGTTGCCAAGCTTCCAAAAAACTACGAGTGTCCTGAAATCTCAGCATATGTTTTTTCACCCAATCTTGAAGATACTTGGTGATAATGAGCAGTACACCAATCCCACTGGGTTCAGCAAATTTCGTTCTTCTAGGTTGAAGCATTCGTTGGCAGTAAGAGTTTGAATTTTCAGGTTTCACTCTGTTTTCTCCTATATTGATAGATGAATTTGGAACTCCAAATCAAACACGGATTCTGCTAGCCCCTTGAAATTTGACACAATAAAGTAGTTCTAAGTTCTATCTGTATGCTTTGTGTCCAATTGAAGTTTCCCTAGGAGGGAGTGGTGAAACACACTTTCGTTTGGAAGAGGTTGCCAAGCTTCCAAAATACTACGAGTGTCCTGAAATCTCAGCATATGTTTTTTCACCCAATCTTGAAGATACTTGGTGGTAATGAGCAGTACACCAATCCCACATGGCTCAGCAAATTTCGTTCATTTAGGTTGAAGCATTCGTTTGCAATAAGAGTTTGAACTTTCAGGTTTCACTCTGTTTTCTCCTATATTGATACATGAATTTGGAACTCTAAATCAAGCACGGTTTGTGCTAGCCCCTTGAAACTTGACACAATAAAGTAGTTCTAAGGTCTATGTGTATGGTTTGTTTCCTCTTGAAGTAGCCCTAGGAGGGAGTGGTGAAACACACTTTCATTTGAAACGGGTTGCCAAGCTTCCAAAAAACTACGAGTGTCCTGAAATCTCAGCATATGTTTCTTCACCCAATCTTGAAGATTCTTGGTGATAATGAGCAGTACACCAATCCCACTGGGTTCGGCAAATTTCGTTCTTCTAGGTTGAAGCATTCGTTGGCAGTAAGAGTTTGAATTTTCAGGTTTCACTCTGTTTTCTCCTATATTGATAGATGAATTTGGAACTCAAAATCAAACACGGATTCTGCTAGCCCCTTGAAACTGGACACAATAAAGTAGTTCTAAGTTCTATGTGTATGGTTTGTTTCCTCTTGAAGTAGCCCTAGGAGGGAGTGGTGAAACACACTTTTGTTTGAAACGGGTTGCCAAGCTTCCAAAAAACTACGAGTGTCCTGAAATCTCAGCATATGTTTTTTCACCCAATCTTGAAGATACTTGGTGATAATGAGCAGTACACCAATCCCACTGGGTTCAGCAAATTTCGTTCTTCTAGGTTGAAGCATTCGTTGGCAGTAAGACTTTGAATTTTCAGGTTTCACTCTGTTTTCTCCTATATTGATACATGAATTTGGAACTCTAAATCAAGCACGGTTTGTGCTAGCCCCTTGAAACTTGACACAATAAAGTAGTTCTAAGTTCTATGTGTATGATTTGTTTCCTCTTGAAGTAGCCCTAGGAGGGAGTGGTGAAACACACTTTCGTTTGAAACGGGTTGCCAAGCTTCCAAAAAACTACGAGTGTCCTGAAATCTCAGCATATGTTTTTTCATCCAATCTTGAAGATACTTGGTGATAATGAGCAGTACACCAATCCCACTGGGTTCAGCAAATTTCCTTATTCTAGGTTGAAGCATTCGTTGGCAGTAAGAGTTTCAATTTTCAGGTTTCACTCTGTTTTCTCCTATATTGATAGATGAATTTGGAACTCCAAATCAAACACGGTTTGTGCTAGCCCCTTGAAATTTGACACAATAAAGTAGTTCAAAGTTCTATCTGTATGGTTTGTGTCCAATTGAAATTTCCCTAGGAGGGAGTGGTGAAACACACTTTCGTTTGGAAGAGGTTGCCTAGCTTCCAAAATACTACGAGTGTCCTGAAATCTCAGCATATGTTTTTTCACCCAATCTTGAAGATACTTGGTGGTAATGAGCAGTACACCAATCCCACTTGGCTCAGCAAATTTCGTTCTTCTAGGTTGAAGCATTCGTTTGCAATAAGAGTTTGAGTTTTCAGGTTTCACTCTGTTTTCTCCTATATTGATACATGAATTTGGAACTCTAAATCAAGCACGGTTTGTGCTAGCCCCTTGAAACTTGACACAATAACGTAGTTCTAAGTTCTATGTGTTTGTTTTTTTCCTCTTGAAGTAGCCCTAGGAGGGAGTGGTGAAACACACTTTCGTTTGAAACGGGTGGCCAAGATTCCAAAAAACTACCAGTGTCCTGAAATCTCAGCATATGTTTTTTCACCCAATCTTGAAGATACTTGGTGATAATGAGCAGTACACCAATCCCACTGGGTTCAGCAAATTTCGTTCTTCTAGGTTGAAGCATTCGTTGGCAGTAAGAGTTTGAATTTTCAGGTTTCACTCTGTTTTCTCCTATATTGATAGATGAATTTGGAACTCCAAATCAAACACGGATTCTGCTAGCCCCTTGAAATTTGACACAATAAAGTAGTTCTAAGTTCTATCTGTATGGTTTGTGTCCAATTGAAGTTTCCCTAGGAGGGAGTGGTGAAACACACTTTCGTTTGGAAGAGGTTGCCAATCTTCCAAAATACTACGAGTGTCCTGAAATCTCAGCATATGTTTTTTCACCCAATCTTGAAGATACTTGGTGGTAATGAGCAGTACACCAATCCCACTTGGCTCAGCAAATTTTGTTCTTCTAGGTTGAAGCATTCGTTTGCAATAAGAGTTTGAATTTTCAGGTTTCACTCTGTTTTCTCCTATATTGATACATGAATTTGGAACTCTAAATCAAGCACGGTTTGTTCTAGCCCCTTGAAACTTGACACAATAAAGTAGTTCTAAGTTCTATGTGTATGGTTTGTTTCCTCTTGAAGTAGCCCTAGGAGGGAGTGGTGAAACACACTTTCGTTTGAAACGGGTTGCCAAGCTTCCAAAAAACTACGAGTGTCCTGAAATCTCAGCATATGTTTTTTCACCCAATCTTGAAGATACTTGGTGATAATGAGCAGTACACCAATCCCACTGGGTTCAGCAAATTTCGTTCTTCTAGTTTGAAGCATTCGTTGGCAGTAGGAGTTTGAATTTTCAGGTTTCACTCTGTTTTCTCCTATATTGATAGATGAATTTGGAATTCCAAATCAAACACGGATTCTGTTAGCCCCTTGAAATTTGACACAATAAAGTAGTTCTAAGTTCTATCTGTATGGTTTGTGTCCAATTGAAGTATCCCTAGGATGGAGTGGTGAAACACACTTTCGTTTGGAAGAGGTTGCCAAGCTTCCAAAATACTACGAGTGTCCTGAAATCTCAGCATATGTTTTTTCACCCAATCTTGAAGATACTTGGTGGTAATGAGCAGTACACCAATCCCACTTGGCTCAGCAAATTTCGTTCTTCTAGGTTGAAGCATTCGTTTGCAATAAGAGTTTGAATTTACAGGTTTCACTCTGTTTCTCCTATATTGATACATGAATTTTGAACTCTAAATCAAGCACGGTTTGTGCTAGCCCCTTGAAACTTGACACAATAAAGTAGTTCTAAGTTCTATGTGTATGGTTTGTTTCCTCTTGAAGTAGCCCTAGTAGGGAGTGGTGAAACACACTTTCGTTTGAAACGGGTTTCCAAGCTTCCAAAAACTACGACTGTCCTGAAATCTCAGCATATGTTTTTTCACCCATTCTTGAAGATACTTATTGATAATGAGCAGTACACCAATCCCACTGGGTTCAGCAAATTTCGTTCTTCTAGGTTGAAGCATTCATTGGCAGTAAGAGTTTGAGTTTTCAGGTTTCACTCTGTTTTCTCCTATATTGATAGATGAATTTGGAAATCCAAATCAAACACGGTTTGTGCTAGCCCCTTGAAACTGGACACAATAAAGTAGTTCTAAGTTCTATCTGTATGGTTTGTGTCCAATTGAAGTTTCCCTAGGAGGGAGTGGTGAAACACACTTTCGTTTGGAAGAGGTTGCCAAGCTTCCAAAATACTACGAGTGTCCTGAAATCTCAGCATATGTTTTTTCACCCAATCTTGAAGATACTTGGTGGTAATGAGCAGTACACCAATCCCACATGGCTCAGCAAATTTCGTTCTTCTAGGTTGAAGCATTCGTTTGCAATAAGCGTTTGAATTTTCAGGTTTCACTCTGTTTTCTCCTATATTGATACATGAATTTGGAACTCTAAATCAAGCACGGTTTGTGCTAGCCCCTTGAAACTTGACACAATAAAGTAGTTCTAAGTTCTATGTGTATGGTTTGTTTCCTCTTGAAGTAGCCCTAGGAGGGAGTGGTGAAACACACTTTCGTTTGAAACGGGTTGCCAAGCTTCCAAAAAACTACGAGTGTCCTGAAATCTCAGCATATGTTTTTTCATCCAATCTTGAAGATACTTGGTGATAATGAGCAGTACACCAATCCCACTGGGTTCAGCAAATTTCCTTATTCTAGGTTGAAGCATTCGTTGGCAGTAAGAGTTTCAATTTTCAGGTTTCACTCTGTTTTCTCCTATATTGATAGATGAATTTGGAACTCCAAATCAAACACGGTTTGTGCTAGCCCCTTGAAATTTGACACAATAAAGTAGTTCAAAGTTCTATCTGTATGGTTTGTGTCCAATTGAAATTTCCCTAGGAGGGAGTGGTGAAACACACTTTTGTTTGGAAGAGGTTGCCAAGCTTCCAAAATACTACGAGTGTCCTGAAATCTCAGCATATGTTTTTTCACCCAATCTTGAAGATACTTGGTGGTAATGAGCAGTACACCAATCCCACTTGGCTCAGCAAATTTCGTTCTTCTAGGTTGAAGCATTCGTTTGCAATAAGAGTTTGAGTTTTCAGGTTTCACTCTGTTTTCTCCTATATTGATACATGATTTTGGAACTCTAAATCAAGCACGGTTTGTGCTAGCCCCTTGAAACTTGACACAATAACGTAGTTCTAAGTTCTATGTGTATGTTTTTTTCCTCTTGAAGTAGCCCTAGGAGGGAGTGGTGAAACACACTTTCGTTTGAAACGGGTGGCCAAGATTCCAAAAAACTACAAGTGTCCTGAAATCTCAGCATATGTTTTTTCACCCAATCTTGAAGATACTTGGTGATAATGAGCAGTACACCAATCCCACTGGGTTCAGAAAATTTCGTTCTTCTAGGTTGAAGCATTCGTTGGCAGTAAGAGTTTGAATTTTCAGGTTTCACTCTGTTTTCTCCTATATTGATAGATGAATTTGGAACTCCAAATCAAACAGGGATTCTGCTAGCCCCTTGAAATTTGACACAATAAAGTAGTTCTAAGTTCTATCTGTATGGTTTGTGTCCAATTGAAGTTTCCCTAGGAGGGAGTGGTGAAACACACTTTCGTTTGGAAGAGGTTGCCAATCTTCCAAAATACTACGAGTGTCCTGAAATCTCAGCATATGTTTTTTCACCCAATCTTGAAGATACTTGGTGGTAATGAGCAGTACACCAATCCCACTTGGCTCAGCAAATTTTGTTCTTCTAGGTTGAAGCTTTCGTTTGCAATAAGAGTTTGAATTTTCAGGTTTCACTCTGTTTTCTCCTATATTGATACATGAATTTGGAACTCTAAATCAAGCACGGTTTGTTCTAGCCCCTTGAAACTTGACACAATAAAGTAGTTCTAAGTTCTATGTGTATGGTTTGTTTCCTCTTGAAGTAGCCCTAGGAGGGAGTGGTGAAACACACTTTCGTTTGAAACGGGTTGCCAAGCTTCCAAAAAACTACGAGTGTCCTGAAATCTCAGCATATGTTTTTTCACCCAATCTTGAAGATACTTGGTGATAATGAGCAGTACACCAATCCCACTGGGTTCAGCAAATTTCGTTCTTCTAGTTTGAAGCATTCGTTGGCAGTAGGAGTTTGAATTTTCAGGTTTCACTCTGTTTTCTCCTATATTGATAGATGAATTTGGAATTCCAAATCAAACACGGATTCTGTTAGCCCCTTGAAATTTGACACAATAAAGTAGTTCTAAGTTCTATCTGTATGGTTTGTGTCCAATTGAAGTATCCCTAGGATGGAGTGGTGAAACACACTTTCGTTTGGAAGAGGTTGCCAAGCTTCCAAAATACTACGAGTGTCCTGAAATCTCAGCATATGTTTTTTCACCCAATCTTGAAGATACTTGGTGGTAATGAGCAGTACACCAATCCCACTTGGCTCAGCAAATTTCGTTCTTCTAGGTTGAAGCATTCGTTTGCAATAAGAGTTTGAATTTACAGGTTTCACTCTGTTTCTCCTATATTGATACATGAATTTTGAACTCTAAATCAAGCACGGTTTGTGCTAGCCCCTTGAAACTTGACACAATAAAGTAGTTCTAATTTCTATGTGTATGGTTTGTTTCCTCTTGAAGTAGCCCTAGTAGGGAGTGGTGAAACACACTTTCGTTTGAAACGGGTTTCCAAGCTTCCAAAAACTACGACTGTCCTGAAATCTCAGCATATGTTTTTTCACCCATTCTTGAAGATACTTATTGATAATGAGCAGTACACCAATCCCACTGGGTTCAGCAAATTTCGTTCTTCTAGGTTGAAGCATTCATTGGCAGTAAGAGTTTGAGTTTTCAGGTTTCACTCTGTTTTCTCCTATATTGATAGATGAATTTGGAAATCCAAATCAAACACGGTTTGTGCTAGCCCCTTGAAACTGGACACAATAAAGTAGTTCTAAGTTCTATCTGTATGGTTTGTGTCCAATTGAAGTTTCCCTAGGAGGGAGTGGTGAAACACACTTTCGTTTGGAAGAGGTTGCCAAGCTTCCAAAATACTACGAGTGTCCTGAAATCTCAGCATATGTTTTTTCACCCAATCTTGAAGATACTTGGTGGTAATGAGCAGTACACCAATCCCACATGGCTCAGCAAATTTCGTTCTTCCAGGTTGAAGCATTCGTTTGCAATAAGCGTTTGAATTTTCAGGTTTCACTCTGTTTTCTCCTATATTGATACATGAATTTGGAACTCTAAATCAAGCACGGTTTGTGCTAGCCCCTTGAAACTTGACACAATAAAGTAGTTCTAAGTTCTATGTGTATGGTTTGTTTCCTCTTGAAGTAGCCCTAGGAGGGAGTGGTGAAACACACTTTCGTTTGAAACGGGTTGCCAAGCTTCCAAAAAACTACGAGTGTCCTGAAATCTCAGCATATGTTTTTTCATCCAATCTTGAAGATACTTGGTGATAATGAGCAGTACACCAATCCCACTGGGTTCAGCAAATTTCGTTCTTCTAAGTTGAAGCATTCGTTGGCAGTAAGAGTTTGAATTTTCAGGTTTCACTCTGTTTTCTCCTATATTGATAGATGAATTTGGAACTCCAAATCAAACACGGTTTGTGCTAGGCCCTTGAAATTTGACACAATAAAGTAGTTCTAAGTTCTATGTGTATGGTTTGTTTCCTCTTGAAGTAGCCCTAGGAGGGAGTGGTGAAACACACTTTTGTTTGAAACGGGTTGCCAAGCTTCCAAAAAACTACGAGTGTCCTGAAATCTCAGCATATGTTTTTTCACCCAATCTTGAAGATACTTGGTGATAATGAGCAGTACACCAATCCCACTGGGTTCAGCAAATTTCGTTCTTCTAGGTTGAAGCATTCGTTGGCAGTAAGAGTTTGAATTTTCAGGTTTCACTCTGTTTTCTCCTATATTGATAGATGAATTTGGAACTCCAAATCAAACACGGATTCTGCTAGCCCCTTGAAATTTGACACAATAAAGTAGTTCTAAGTTCTATCTGTATGCTTCGTGTCCAATTGAAGTTTCCTAGGAGGGAGTGGTGAAACACACTTTCGTTTGGAAGAGGTTGCCAAGCTTCCAAAATACTACGAGTGTCCTGAAATCTCAGCATATGTTTTTTCACCCAATCTTGAAGATACTTGGTGGTAATGAGCAGTACACCAATCCCACATGGCTCAGCAAATTTCGTTCTTTTAGGTTGAAGCATTCGTTTGCAATAAGAGTTTGAAATTTCAGGTTTCACTCTGTTTTCTCCTATATTGATACATGAATTTGGAACTCTAAATCAAGCACGGTTTGTGCTAGCCCCTTGAAACTTGACACAATAAAGTAGTTCTAAGTTCTATGTGTATGGTTTGTTTCCTCTTGAAGTAGCCCTAGGAGGGAGTGGTGAAACACACTTTCATTTGAAACGGGTTGCCAAGCTTCCAAAAAACTACGAGTGTCCTGAAATCTCAGCACATGTTTCTTCACCCAATCTTGAAGATTCTTGGTGATAATGAGCAGTACACCAATCCCACTGGGTTCAGCAAATTTCGTTCTTCTAGGTTGAAGCATTCGTTTGCAGTAAGAGTTTGAATTTTCAGGTTTCACTCTGTTTTCTCCTATATTGATACATGAATTTGGAACTCTAAATCAAGCACGGTTTGTGCTAGCCCCTTGAAACTTGACACAATAAAGTAGTTCTAAGTTCTATGTGTATGGTTTGTTTCCTCTTGAAGTAGCCCTAGGAGGGAGTGGTGAAACACACTTTCGTTTGAAACGGGTTGCCAAGCTTCCAAAAAACTACGAGTGTCCTGAAATCTCAGCATATGTTTTTTCATCCAATCTTGAAGATACTTGGTGATAATGAGCAGGACACCAATCCCACTGGGTTCAGCAAATTTCCTTATTCTAGGTTGAAGCATTCGTTGGCATTAAGAGTTTCAATTTTCAGGTTTCACTCTGTTTTCTCCTATATTGATAGATGAATTTGGAACTCCAAATCAAACACGGTTTGTGCTAGCCCCTTGAAATTTGACACAATAAAGTAGTTCTTAGTTCTATCTGTATGGTTTGTGTCCAATTGAAATTTCCCTAGGAGGGAGTGGTGAAACACACTTTCGTTTGGAAGAGGTTGCCAAGCTTCCAAAATACTACGAGTGTCCTGAAATCTCAGCATATGTTTTTTCACCCAATCTTGAAGATACTTGGTGGTAAGGAGCAGTACACCAATCCCACTTGGCACAGCAAATTTCGTTCTTCTAGGTTGAAGAATTCATTTGCAATAAGAGTTTGAGTTTTCAGGTTTCACTCTGTTTTCTCCTATATTGATACATGAATTTGGAACTCTAAATCAAGCACGGTTTGTGCTAGCCCCTTGAAACTTGACACAATAACGTAGTTCTAAGTTCTATGTGTATGGTTTGTTTCCTCTTGAAGTAGCCCTAGGAGGGAGTGGTGAAACACACTTTCGTTTGAAACGGGTTGCCAAGATTCCAAAAAACTACGAGTGTCCTTAAATCTCAGCATATGTTTTTTCACCCAATCTTGAAGATACTTGGTGATAATGAGCAGTACACCAATCCCACTGGGTTCAGCAAATTTCGTTCTTCTAGGTTGAAGCATTCGTTGGCAGTAAGAGTTTGAATTTTCAGGTTTCACTCTGTTTTCTCCTATATTGATAGATGAATTTGGAACTCCAAATCAAACACGGATTCTGCTAGCCCCTTGAAATTTGACACAATAAAGTAGTTCTAAGTTCTATCTGTATGGTTTGTGTCCAATTGAAGTTTCCCTAGGAGGGAGTGGTGAAACACACTTTCGTGTGGAAGAGGTTGCCAATCTTCCAAAATACTACGAGTGTCCTGAAATCTCAGCATATGTTTTTTCACCCAATCTTGAAGATACTTGGTGGTAATGAGCAGTACACCAATCCCACTTGGCTCAGCAAATTTTGTTCTTCTAGGTTGAAGCATTCGTTTGCAATAAGAGTTTGAATTTTCAGGTTTCACTCTGTTTTCTCCTATATTGATACATGAATTTGGAACTCTAAATCAAGCACGGTTTGTGCTAGCCCCTTGAAACTTGACACAATAAAGTAGTTCTAAGTTCTATGTGTATGGTTTGTTTCCTCTTGAAGTAGCCCTAGGAGGGAGTGGTGAAACACACTTTCGTTTGAAACGGGTTGCCAAGCTTACAAAAAACTACGAGTGTCCTGAAATCTCAGCATATGTTTTTTCACCCAATCTTGAAGATACTTGGTGATAATGAGCAGTACACCAATCCCACTGGGTTCAGCAAATTTCGTTCTTCTAGTTTGAAGCATTCGTTGGCAGTAGGAGTTTGAATTTTCAGGTTTCACTCTGTTTTCTCCTATATTGATAGATGAATTTGGAACTCCAAATCAAACACGGATTCTGCTAGCCCCTTGAAATTTGACACAATAAAGTAGTTCTAAGTTCTATCTGTATGGTTTGTGTCCAATTGAAGTATCCCTAGGAATGAGTGGTGAAACACACTTTCGTTTGGAAGAGGTTGCCAAGCTTCCAAAATACTACGAGTGTCCTGAAATCTCAGCATATGTTTTTTCACCCAATCTTGAAGATACTTGGTGGTAATGAGCAGTACACCAATCCCACTTGGCTCAGCAAATTTCGTTCTTCTAGGTTGAAGCATTCGTTTGCAATAAGAGTTTGAATTTTCAGGTTTCACTCTGTTTTCTCCTATATTGATACATGAATTTTGAACTCTAAATCAAGCACGGTTTGTGCTAGCCCCTTGAAACTTGACACAATAAAGTAGTTCTAAGTTCTATGTGTATGGTTTGTTTCCTCTTGAAGTAGCCCTAGTAGGGAGTGGTGAAACACACTTTCGTTTGAAACGGGTTTCCAAGCTTCCAAAAACTACGACTGTCCTGAAATCTCAGCATATGTTTTTTCACCCATTCTTGAAGATACTTATTGATAATGAGCAGTACACCAATCCCACTGGGTTCAGCAAATTTCGTTCTTCTAGGTTGAAGCATTCATTGGCAGTAAGGGTTTGAGTTTTCAGGTTTCACTCTGTTTTCTCCTATATTGATAGATGAATTTGGAAATCCAAATCAAACACGGTTTGTGCTAGCCCCTTGAAACTGGACACAATAAAGTAGTTCTAAGTTCTATCTGTATGGTTTGTGTCCAATTGAAGTTTCCCTAGGAGGGAGTGGTGAAACACACTTTCGTTTGGAAGAGGTTGCCAAGCTTCCAAAATACTACGAGTGTCCTGAAATCTCAGCATATGTTTTTTCACCCAATCTTGAAGATACTTGGTGGTAATGAGCAGTACACCAATCCCACATGGCTCAGCAAATTTCGATCTTCTAGGTTGAAGCATTCGTTTGCAATAAGAGTTTGAATTTTCAGGTTTCACTCTGTTTTCTCCTATATTGATACATGAATTTGGAACTCTAAATCAAGCACGGTTTGTGCTAGCCCCTTGAAACTTGACACAATAAAGTAGTTCTAAGTTCTATGTGTATGGTTTGTTTCCTCTCGAAGTAGCCCTAGGAGGGAGTGGTGAAACACACTTTCGTTTGAAACGGGTTGCCAAGCTTCCAAAAAACTACGAGTGTCCTGAAATCTCAGCATATGTTTTTTCATCCAATCTTGAAGATACTTGGTGATAATGAGCAGGACACCAATCCCACTGGGTTCAGCAAATTTCGTTCTTCTAGGTTGAAGCATTCGTTGGCAGTAAGAGTTTGAATTTTCAGGTTTCACTCTGTTTTCTCCTATATTGATAGATGAATTTGGAACTCCAAATCAAACACGGTTTGTGCTAGCCCCTTGAAACTGGACACAATAAAGTAGTTCTAAGTTCTATGTGTATGGTTTGTTTCCTCTTGAAGTAGCCCTAGGAGGGAGTGGTGAAACACACTTTTGTTTGAAACGGGTTGCCAAGCTTCCAAAAAACTACGAGTGTCCTGAAATCTCAGCATATGTTTTTTTCACCCAATCTTGAAGATACTTGGTGGTAATGAGCAGTACACCAATCCCACTTGGCTCAGCAAATTTCGTTATTCCAGGTTGAAGCATTCGTTTGCAATAAGAGTTTGAGTTTTCAGGTTTCACTCTGTTTTCTCCTATATTGATACATGAAATTGGAACTCTAAATCAAGCACGGTTTGTGCTATCCCCTTGAAACTTGACACAATAACGTAGTTCTAAGTTCTATGTGTATGGTTTGTTTCCTCTTGAAGTAGCCCTAGGAGGGAGTGGTGAAACACACTTTCGTTTGAAACGGGTTGAAAAGCTTCCAAAAAACTACGAGTGTCCTGAAATCTCAGCATATGTTTCTTCACCCAATCTTGAAGATACTTGGTGATAATGAGCAGGACACCAATACCACTGGGTTCAGCAAATTTCGTTCTTCTAGGTTGAAGCATTCGTTGGCAGTAAGAGTTTGAATTTTCAGGTTTCACTCTGTTTTCTCCTATATTGATAGATGAATTTGGAACTCCAAATCAAACACGGATTCTGCTAGCCCCTTGAAATTTGAAACAATAAAGTAGTTCTAAGTTCTATCTGTATGGTTTGTGTCCAATTGAAGTTTCCCTAGGAGGGAGTGGTGAAACACACTTTCGTTTGGAAGAGGTTGCCAAGCTTCCAAAATACTACGAGTGTCCTGAAATCTCAGCATATGTTTTTTCACCCAATCTTGAAGATACTTGGTGGTAATGAGGAGTACACCAATCCCACTTGGCTCAGCAAATTTCGTTCTTCTAGGTTGAAGCCTTCGTTTGCAATAAGAGTTTGAATTTTCAGGTTTCACTCTGTTTTCTCCTATATTGATACATGAATTTGGAACTCTAAATCAAGCACGGTTTGTGCTAGCCCCTTGAAACTTGACACAATAACGTAGTTCTAAGTTCTATGTGTATGGTTTTTTTCCTCTTGAAGTAGCCCTAGGAGGAAGTGGTGAAACACACTTTCGATTGAAACGGGTTGCCAAGATTCCAAAAAACTACGAGTGTCCTGAAATCTCAGCATATGTTTTTTCACCCAATCTTGAAGATACTTGGTGATAATGAGCAGTACACCAATCCCACTGGGTTCAGCAAATTTCGTTCTTCTAGGTTGAAGCATTCGTTGGCAGTAAGAGTTTGAGTTTTCAGGTTTCACTCTGTTTTCTCCTATATAGATAGATGAATTTGGAACTCCAAATCAAACACGGATTCTGCTAGCCCCTTGAAATTTGACACAATAAAGTAGTTCTAAGTTCTATCTGTATTGTTTGTGTCCAATTGAAGTTTCCCTAGGAGGGAGTGGTGAAACACACTTTCGTTTGGAAGAGGTTGCCAATCTTCCAAAATACTATGAGTGTCCTGAAATCTCAGCATATGTTTTTTCACCCAATCTTGAAGATACTTGGTGGTAATGAGCAGTACACCAATCCCACTTGGCTCAGCAAATTTTGTTCTTCTAGGTTGAAGCATTCGTTTGCAATAAGAGTTTGAATTTTCAGGTTTCACTCTGTTTTCTCCTATATTGATACATGAATTTGGAACTCCAAATCAAACACGGTTTGTGCTAGCCCCTTGAAATTTGACACAATAAAGTAGTTCTAAGTTCTATGTGTATGGTTTGTTTCCTCTTGAAGTAGCCCTAGGAGGGAGTGGTGAAACACACTTTTGTTTGAAACGGGTTGCCAAGCTTCCAAAAAACTACGAGTGTCCTGAAATCTCAGCATATGATTTTTCACCCAATCTTGAAGATACTTGGTGATAATGAGCAGTACACCAATCCCACTGGGTTCAGCAAATTTCGTTCTTCTAGGTTGAAGCATTCGTTGGCAGTAAGAGTTTGAATTTTCAGGTTTCACTCTGTTTTCTCCTATATTGATACATGAATTTGGAACTCCAAATCAAACACGGATTCTGCCAACCCCTTGAAATTTGACACAATAAAGTAGTTCTAAGTTGTATCTGTATGGTTTGTGTCCAATTGAAGTTTCCCTAGGAGGGAGTGGTGAAACACACTTTCGTTTGGAAGAGGTTGCCAAGCTTCCAAAATACTACGAGTGTCCTGAAATCTCTGCATATGTTTTTTCACCCAATCTTGAAGATACTTGGTGGTAATGAGCAGTACACCAATCCCACTTGGCTCAGCAAATTTCGTTCTTCTAGGTTGAAGCATTCGTTTGCAATAAGAGTTTGAATTTTCAGGTTTCACTCTGTTTTCTCCTATATTGATACATGAATTTTGAACTCTAAATCAAGCACGGTTAGTGCTAGCCCCTTGAAACTTGACACAATAACGTAGTTCTAAGTTCTATGTGTATGGTTTGTTTCCTCTTGAAGTAGCCCTAGTAGGGAGTGGTGAAACACACTTTCGTTTGAAACGAGTTGCCAAGCTTCCAAAAAACTACGAGTGTCCTGAAATCTCAGCATATGTTTTTTCACCCATTCTTGAAGATACTTGGTGATAATGAGCAGTACACAAATCCCACTGGGTTCAGCAAATTTCGTTCTTCTAGGTTGAAGCATTCATTGGCAGTAAGAGTTTGAGTTTTCAGGTTTCACTCTGTTTTCTCCTATATTGATAGATGAATTTGGAAATCCAAATCAAACACGGTTTGTGCTAGCCCCTTGAAACTGGACACAATAAAGTAGTTCTAAGTTCTATCTGTATGGTTTGTGTCCAATTGAAGTTTCCCTAGGAGGGAGTGGTGAAACACACTTTCGTTTGGAAGAGGTTTCCAAGCTTCCAAAATACTACGAGTGTCCTGAAATCTCAGCATATGTTTTTTCACCCAATTTTGAAGATACTTGGTGGTAATGAGCAGTACACCAATCCCACATGGCTCAGCAAATTTCGTTCTTCTAGGTTGAAGCATTCGTTTGCAATAAGAGTTTGAATTTTCAGGTTTCACTCTGTTTTCTCCTATATTGATACATGAATTTGGAACTCTAAATCAAGCACGGTTTGTGCTAGCCCCTTGAAACTTGACACAATAAAGTAGTTCTAAGTTCTATGTGTATGGTTTGTTTCCTCTTGAAGTAGCCCTAGTAGGGAGTGGTGAAACACACTTTCGTTTGAAACGAGTTGCCAAGCTTCCAAAAAACTACGACTGTCCTGAAATCTCAGCATATGTTTTTTCACCCATTCTTGAAGATACTTGGTGATAATGAGCAGTACACCAATCCCACTGGGTTCAGCAAATTTCGTTCTTCTAGGTTGAAGCATTCATTGGCAGTAAGAGTTTGAGTTTTCAGGTTTCACTCTGTTTTCTCCTATATTGATAGATGAATTTGGAAATCCAAATCAAACACGGTTTGTGCTAGCCCCTTGTAACTGGACACAATAAAGTAGTTCTAAGTTCTATCTGTATGGTTTGTGTCCAATTGAAGTTTCCCTAGGAGGGAGTGGTGAAACACACTTTCGTTTGGAAGAGGTTGCCAAGCTTCCAAAATACTACGAGTGTCCTGAAATCTCAGCATATGTTTTTTCACCCAATCTTGAAGATACTTGGTGGTAATGAGCAGTACACCAATCCCACATGGCTCAGCAAATTTCTTTCTTTTAGGTTGAAGCATTCGTTTGCAATAAGAGTTTGAATTTTCAGGTTTCACTCTGTTTTCTCCTATATTGATACATGAATTTGGAACTCTAAATCAAGCACGGTTTGTGCTAGCCCCTTGAAACTTGACACCATAAAGTAGTTCTAAGTTCTATGTGTATGGTTTGTTTCCTCTTGAAGTAGCCCTAGGAGGGAGTGGTGAAACACACTTTCGTTTGAAACGGGTTGCCAAGCTTCCAAAAAACTACGAGTGTCCTGAAATCTCAGCATATGTTTCTTCACCCAATCTTGAAGATACTTGGTGATAATGAGCAGTACACCAATCCCACTGGGTTCAGCAAATTTCGTTCTTCTAGGTTGAAGCATTCGTTGGCAGTAAGAGTTTCAATTTTCAGGTTTCACTCTGTTTTCTCCTATATTGATAGATGAATTTGGAACTCCAAATCAAACACGGATTCTGCTAGCCCCTTGAAATTTGACACAATAAAGTAGTTCTAAGTTGTATCTGTATGGTTTGTGTCCAATTGAAGTTTCCCTAGGAGGGAGTGGTGAAACACACTTTCGTTTGGAAGAGGTTGCCAAGCTTCCAAAATACTACGAGTGTCCTGAAATCTCAGCATATTTTTTTTCACCCATTCTTGAAGATACTTGGTGATAATGAGCAGTACACCAATCCCACTGGGTTCAGCAAATTTCGTTCTTCTAGGTTGAAGCATTCATTGGCAGTAAGAGTTTGAGTTTTCAGGTTTCACTCTGTTTTCTCCTATATTGATAGATGAATTTGGAAATCCAAATCAAACACGGTTTGTGCTAGCCCCTTGAAACTGGACACAATAAAGTAGTTCTAAGTTCTATCTGTATGGTTTGTGTCCAATTGAAGTTTCCCTAGGAGGGAGTGGTGAAACACACTTTCGTTTGGAAGAGGTTGACAAGCTTCCAAAATACTACGATTTTCCGAAATCTCAGCATATGTTTTTTCACCCAATCTTGAAGATACTTGGTGGTAATGAGCAGTACACCAATCCCACATGGCTCAGCAAATTTCGTTCTTTTAGGTTGAAGCATTCGTTTGCAATAAGAGTTTGAATTTTCAGGTTTCACTCTGTTTTCTCCTATATTGATACATGAATTTGGAACTCTAAATCAAGCACGGTTTGTGCTAGCCCCTTGAAACTTGACACAATAAAGTAGTTCTAAGTTCTATGTGTATGGTTTGTTTCCTCTTGAAGTAGCCCTAGGAGGGAGTGGTGAAACACACTTTCGTTTGAAACGGGTTGCCAAGCTTCCAAAAAACTACGAGTGTCCTGAAATCTCAGCATATGTTTCTTCACCCAATCTTGAAGATACTTGGTGATAATGAGCAGTACACCAATCCCACTGGGTTCAGCAAATTTCGTTCTTCTAGGTTGAAGCATTCGTTGGCAGTAAGAGTTTCAATTTTCAGGTTTCACTCTGTTTTCTCCTATATTGATAGATGAATTTGGAACTCCAAATCAAACACGGATTCTGCTAGCCCCTTGAAATTTGACACAATAAAGTAGTTCTAAGTTCTATCTGTATGGTTTGTGTCCAATTGAAGTTTCCCTAGGAGGGAGTGGTGAAACACACTTTCGTTTGGAAGAGGTTGCCAAGCTTCCAAAATACTACGAGTGTCCTGAAATCTCAGCATATTTTTTTTCACCCATTCTTGAAGATACTTGGTGATAATGAGCAGTACACCAATCCCACTGGGTTCAGCAAATTTCGTTCTTCTAGGTTGAAGCATTCATTGGCAGTAAGAGTTTGAGTTTTCAGGTTTCACTCTGTTTTCTCCTATATTGATAGATGAATTTGGAAATCCAAATCAAACACGGTTTGTGCTAGCCCCTTGAAACTGGACACAATAAAGTAGTTCTAAGTTCTATCTGTATGGTTTGTGTCCAATTGAAGTTTCCCTAGGAGGGAGTGGTGAAACACACTTTCGTTTGGAAGAGGTTGACAAGCTTCCAAAATACTACGATTTTCCGAAATCTCAGCATATGTTTTTTCACCCAATCTTGAAGATACTTGGTGGTAATGAGCAGTACACCAATCCCACATGGCTCAGCAAATTTCGTTCTTTTAGGTTTAAGCATTCGTTTGCAATAAGAGTTTGAATTTTCAGGTTTCACTCTGTTTTCTCCTATATTGATACATGAATTTGGAACTCTAAATCAAGCACGGTTTGTGCTAGCCCCTTGAAACTTGACACAATAAAGTAGTTCTAAGTTCTATGTGTATGGTTTGTTTCCTCTTGAAGTAGCCCTAGGAGGGAGTGGTGAAACACACTTTCGTTTGAAACGGGTTGCCAAGCTTCCAAAAAACTACGAGTGTCCTGAAATCTCAGCATATGTTTCTTCACCCAATCTTGAAGATACTTGGTGATAATGAGCAGTACACCAATCCCACTGGGTTCAGCAAATTTCGTTCTTCTAGGTTGAAGCATTCGTTGGCAGTAAGAGTTTCAATTTTCAGGTTTCACTCTGTTTTCTCCTATATTGATAGATGAATTTGGAACTCCAAATCAAACACGGATTCTGCTAGCCCCTTGAAATTTGACACAATAAAGTAGTTCTAAGTTCTATCTGTATGGTTTGTGTCCAATTGAAGTTTCCCTAGGAGGGAGTGGTGAAACACTCTTTCGTTTGGAAGAGGTTGCCAAGCTTCCAAAATACTACGAGTGTCCTGAAATCTCAGCATATGTTTTTTCACCCAATTTTGAAGATACTTGGTGGTAATGAGCAGTACACCAATCCCACATGGCTCAGCAAATTTCGTTCTTCAAGGTTGAAGCATTCGTTTGCAATAAGAGTTTGAATTTTCAGGTTTCACTCTGTTTTCTCCTATATTGATACATGAATTTGGAACTCTAAATCAAGCACGGTTTGTGCTAGCCCCTTGAAACTTGACACAATAAAGTAGTTCTAAGTTCTATGTGTATGGTTTGTTTCCTCTTGAAGTAGCCCTAGGAGGGAGTGGTGAAACACACTTTCGTTTGAAACGGGTTGCCAAGCTTCCAAAAAACTACGAGTGTCCTGAAATCTCAGCATATGTTTCTTCACCCAATCTTGAAGATACTTGGTGATAATGAGCAGTACACCAATCCCACTGGGTTCAGCAAATTTCGTTCTTCTAGGTTGAAGCATTCGTTGGCAGTAAGAGTTTCAATTTTCAGGTTTCACTCTGTTTTCTCCTATATTGATAGATGAATTTGGAACTCCAAATCAAACACGGATTCTGCTAGCCCCTTGAAATTTGACACAATAAAGTAGTTCTAAGTTCTATCTGTATGGTTTGTGTCCAATTGAAGTTTCCCTAGGAGGGAGTGGTGAAACACTCTTTCGTTTGGAAGAGGTTGCCAAGCTTCCAAAATACTACGAGTGTCCTGAAATCTCAGCATATGTTTTTTCACCCAATTTTGAAGATACTTGGTGGTAATGAGCAGTACACCAATCCCACATGGCTCAGCAAATTTCGTTCTTCTAGGTTGAATCATTCGTTTGCAATAAGAGTTTGAATTTTCAGGTTTCACTCTGTTTTGTCCTATATTGATACAGGAATTTGGAACTCTAAATCAAGCACGGTTTGTGCTAGCCCCTTGAAACTTGACACAATAAAGTAGTTCTAAGTTCTATGTGTATGGTTTGTTTCCTCTTGAAGTAGCCCTAGGAGGGAGTTGTGAAACACACTTTCGTTTGAAACGGGTTGCCAAGCTTCCAAAAAACTACGAGTGTCCTGAAATCTCAGCATATGCTTTTTCATCCAATCTTGAAGATACTTGGTGATAATGAGCAGTACACCAATCCCACTGGGTTCAGCAAATTTCATTCTTCTAAGTTGAAGCATTCGTTGGCAGTAACAGTTTGAATTTTCAGGTTTCACTCTGTTTTCTCCTATATTGATAGATGAATTTGGAACTCCAAATCAAACACGGTTTGTGCTAGCCCCTTGAAATTTGACACAATAAAGTAGTTCTAAGTTCTATGTGTATGGTTTGTTTCCTCTTGAAGTAGCCCTAGGAGGGAGTGGTGAAACACACCTTTGTTTGAAACGGGTTGCCAAGCTTCCAAAAAACTACGAGTGTCCTGAAATCTCAGCATATGATTTTTCACCCAATCTTGAAGATACTTGGTGATAATGAGCAGTACACCAATCCCACTGGGTTCAGCAAATTTCGTTCTTCTAGGTTGAAGCATTCGTTGGCAGTAAGAGTTTGAATTTTCAGGTTTCACTCTGTTTTCTCCTATATTGATAGATGAATTTGGAACTCCAAATCAAACACGGATTCTGCTAGCCCCTTGAAATTTGACACAATAAAGTAGTTCTAAGTTCTATCTGTATGGTTTGTGTCCAATTGAAGTTTCCCTAGGAGGGAGTGGTGAAACACACTTTCGTTTGGAAGAGGTTGCCAAGCTTCCAAAATACTACGAGTGTCCTGAAATCTCAGCATATGTTTTTTCACCCAATCTTGAAGATACTTGGTGGTAATGAGCAGTACACCAATCCCACTTGGCTCAGCAAATTTCGTTCTTCTAGGTTGAAGCATTCGTTTGCAATAAGAGTTTGAATTTTCAGGTTTCACTCTGTTTTCTCCTATATTGATACATGAATTTTGAACTCTAAATCAAGCACGGTTTGTGCTAGCCCCTTGAAACTTGACACAATAAAGTAGTTCTAAGTTCTATGTGTATGGTTTGTTTCCTCTTGAAGTAGCCCTAGTAGGGAGTGGTGAAACACACTTTCGTTTGAAACGAGTTGCCAAGCTTCCAAAAAACTACGACTGTCCTGAAATCTCAGCATATGTTTTTTCACCCATTCTTGAAGATACTTGGTGATAATGAGCAGTACACCAATCCCACTGGGTTCAGCAAATTTCGTTCTTCTAGGTTGAAGCATTCATTGGCAGTAAGAGTTTGAGTTTTCAGGTTTCACTCTGTTTTCTCCTATATTGATAGATGAATTTGGAAATCCAAATCAAACACGGTTTGTGCTAGCCCCTTGAAACTGGACACAATAAAGTAGTTCTAAGTTCTATCTGTATGGTTTGTGTCCAATTGAAGTTTCCCTAGGAGGGAGTGGTGAAACACACTTTCGTTTGGAAGAGGTTGCCAAGCTTCCAAAATACTACGAGTGTCCTGAAATCTCAGCATATGTTTTTTCACCCAATCTTGAAGATACTTGGTGGTAATGAGCAGTACACCAATCCCACATGGCTCAGCAAATTTCGTTCTTTTAGGTTGAAGCATTCGTTTGCAATAAGAGTTTGAATTTTCAGGTTTCACTCTGTTTTCTCCTATATTGATACATGAATTTGGAACTCTAAATCAAGCACGGTTTGTGCTAGCCCCTTGAAACTTGACACAATAAAGTAGTTCTAAGTTCTATGTGTATGGTTTGTTTCCTCTTGAAGTAGCCCTAGGAGGGAGTGGTGAAACACACTTTCGTTTGAAACGGGTTGCCAAGCTTCCAAAAAACTACGAGTGTCCTGAAATCTCAGCATATGTTTCTTCACCCAATCTTGAAGATACTTGGTGATAATGAGCAGTACACCAGTCCCACTGGGTTCAGCAAATTTCGTTCTTCTAGGTTGAAGCATTCGTTGGCAGTAAGAGTTTCAATTTTCAGGTTTCACTCTGTTTTCTCCTATATTGATAGATGAATTTGGAACTCCAAATCAAACACGGATTCTGCTAGCCCCTTGAAATTTGACACAATAAAGTAGTTCTAAGTTCTATCTGTATGGTTTGTGTCCAATTGAAGTTTCCCTAGGAGGGAGTGGTGAAACACACTTTCGTTTGGAAGAGGTTGCCAAGCTTCCAAAATACTACGAGTGTCCTGAAATCTCAGCATATTTTTTTTCACCCATTCTTGAAGATACTTGGTGATAATGAGCAGTACACCAATCCCACTGGGTTCAGCAAATTTCGTTCTTCTAGGTTGAAGCATTCATTGGCAATAAGAGTTTGAGTTTTCAGGTTTCACTCTGTTTTCTCCTATATTGATAGATGAATTTGGAAATCCAAATCAAACACGGTTTGTGCTAGCCCCTTGAAACTGGACACAAAAAAGTAGTTCTAAGTTCTATCTGTATGGTTTGTGTCCAATTGAAGTTTCCCTAGGAGGGAGTGGTGAAACACACTTTCGTTTGGAAGAGGTTGACAAGCTTCCAAAATACTACGATTTTCCGAAATCTCAGCATATGTTTTTTCACCCAATCTTGAAGATACTTGGTGGTAATGAGCAGTACACCAATCCCACATGGCTCAGCAAATTTCGTTCTTTTAGGTTGAAGCATTCGTTTGCAATAAGAGTTTGAATTTTCAGGTTTCACTCTGTTTTCTCCTATATTGATACATGAATTTGGAACTCTAAATCAAGCACGGTTTGTGCTAGCCCCTTGAAACTTGACACAATAAAGTAGTTCTAAGTTCTATGTGTATGGTTTGTTTCCTCTTGAAGTAGCCCTAGGAGGGAGTGGTGAAACACACTTTCGTTTGAAAGGGGTTGCCAAGCTTCCAAAAAACTACGAGTGTCCTGAAATCTCAGCATATGTTTCTTCACCCAATCTTGAAGATACTTGGTGATAATGAGCAGTACACCAATCCCACTGGGTTCAGCAAATTTCGTTCTTCTAGGTTGAAGCATTCGTTGGCAGTAAGAGTTTCAATTTTCAGGTTTCACTCTGTTTTCTCCTATATTGATAGATGAATTTGGAACTCCAAATCAAACACGGATTCTGCTAGCCCCTTGAAATTTGACACAATATAGTAGTTCTAAGTTCTATCTGTATGGTTTGTGTCCAATTGAAGTTTCCCTAGGAGGGAGTGGTGAAACACTCTTTCGTTTGGAAGAGGTTGCCAAGCTTCCAAAATACTACGAGTGTCCTGAAATCTCAGCATATGTTTTTTCACCCAATCTTGAAGATACTTGGTGTTAATGAGCAGTACACCAATCCCACTTGGCTCAGCAAATTTCGTTCTTCTAGGTTGAAGCATTCGTTTGCAATAAGAGTTTGAATTTTCAGGTTTCACTCTGTTTTCTCCTATATTGATACATGAATTTGGAACTCTAAATCAAGCACGGTTTGTGCTAGCCCCTTGAAACTTGACACAATAAAGTAGTTCTAAGTTCTATGTGTATGGTTTGTTTCCTCTTGAAGTAGCCCTAGGAGGGAGTGGTGAAACACACTTTCGTTTGAAACGGGTTGCCAAGCTTCCAAAAAACTACGAGTGTCCTCAAATCTCAGCATATGTTTCTTCACCCAATCTTGAAGATACTTGGTGATAATGAGCAGTACACCAATCCCACTGGGTTCAGCAAATTTCGTTCTTCTAGGTTGAAGCATTCGTTGGAAGTAAGACTTTCAATTTTCAGGTTTCACTCTGTTTTCTCCTATATTGATAGATGAATTTGGAACTCCAAATCAAACACGGATTCTGCTAGCCCCTTGAAATTTGACACAATAAAGTAGTTCTAAGTTCTATCTGTATGGTTTGTGTCCAATTGAAGTTTCCCTAGGAGGGAGTGGTGAAACACACTTTCGTTTTGAAGAGGTTGCCAAGCTTCCAAAATACTACGAGTGTCCTGAAATCTCAGCATATTTTTTTTCACCCATTCTTGAAGATACTTGGTGATAATGAGCAGTACACCAATCCCACTGGGCTCAGCAAATTTCGTTCTTCTAGGTTGAAGCATTCATTGGCAGTAAGAGTTTGAGTTTTCAGGTTTCACTCTGTTTTCTCCTATATTGATAGATGAATTTGGAAATCCAAATCAAACACGGTTTGTGCTAGCCCCTTGAAACTGGACACAATAAAGTAGTTCTAAGTTCTATCTGTATGGTTTGTGTCCAATTGAAGTTTCCCTAGGAGGGAGTGGTGAAACACACTTTCGTTTGGAAGAGGTTGACAAGCTTCCAAAATACTACGATTTTCCGAAATCTCAGCATATGTTTTTTCACCCAATCTTGAAGATACTTGGTGGTAATGAGCAGTACACCAATCCCACATGGCTCAGCAAATTTCGTTCTTTTAGGTTGAAGCATTCGTTTGCAATAAGAGTTTGAATTTTCAGGTTTCACTCTGTTTTCTCCTATATTGATACAGGAATTTGGAACTCTAAATCAAGCACGGTTTGTGCTAGCCCCTTGAAACTTGACACAATAAAGTAGTTCTAAGTTCTATGTGTATGGTTTGTTTCCTCTTGAAGTAGCCCTAGGAGGGAGTTGTGAAACACACTTTCGTTTGAAACGGGTTGCCAAGCTTCCAAAAAACTACGAGTGTCCTGAAATCTCAGCATATGTTTTTTCACCCAATCTTGAAGATACTTGGTGATAATGAGCAGTACACCAATCCCACTGGGTTCAGCAAATTTCATTCTTCTAAGTTGAAGCATTCGTTGGCAGTAACAGTTTGAATTTTCAGGTTTCACTCTGTTTTCTCCTATATTGATAGATGAATTTGGAACTCCAAATCAAACACGGTTTGTGCTAGCCCCTTGAAATTTGACACAATAAAGTAGTTCTAAGTTCTATGTGTATGGTTTGTTTCCTCTTGAAGTAGCCCTAGGAGGGAGTGGTGAAACACACTTTTGTTTGAAACGGGTTGCCAAGCTTCCAAAAAACTACGAGTGTCCTGAAATCTCAGCATATGATTTTTCACCCAATCTTGAAGATACTTGGTGATAATGAGCAGTACACCAATCCCACTGGGTTCAGCAAATTTCGTTCTTCTAGGTTGAAACATTCGTTGGCAGTAAGAGTTTGAATTTTCAGGTTTCACTCTGTTTTCTCCTCTATTGATAGATGAATTTGGAACTCCAAATCAAACACGGATTCTGCTAGCCCCTTGAAATTTGACACAATAAAGTAGTTCTAAGTTCTATCTGTATGGTTTGTGTCCAATTGAAGTTTCCCTAGGAGGGAGTGGTGAAACACACTTTCGTTTGGAAGAGGTTGCCAAGCTTCCAAAATACTACGAGTGTCCTGAAATCTCAGCATATGTTTTTTCACCCAATCTTGAAGATACTTGGTGGTAATGAGCAGTACACCAATCCCACTTGGCTCAGCAAATTTCGTTCTTCTAGGTTGAAGCATTCGTTTGCAATAAGAGTTTGAATTTTCAGGTTTCACTCTGTTTTCTCCTATATTGATACATGAATTTTGAACTCTAAATCAAGCACGGTTTGTGCTAGCCCCTTGAAACTTGACACAATAAAGTAGTTCTAAGTTCTATGTGTATGGTTTGTTTCCTCTTGAAGTAGCCCTAGTAGGGAGTGGTGAAACACACTTTCGTTTGAAACGAGTTGCCAAGCTTCCAAAAAACTACGAGTGTCCTGAAATCTCAGCATATGTTTCTTCACCCATTCTTGAAGATACTTGGTGATAATGAGCAGTACACCAAACCCACTGGGTTCAGCAAATTTCGTTCTTCTAGGTTGAAGCATTCCTTGGCAGTAAGAGTTTGAGTTTTCAGGTTTCACTCTGTTTTCTCCTATATTGATAGATGAATTTGGAAATCCAAATCAAACACGGTTTGTGCTAGCCCCTTGAAACTGGACACAATAAAGTAGTTCTAAGTTCTATCTGTATGGTTTGTGTCCAATTGAAGTTTCCCTAGGAGGGAGTGGTGAAACACACTTTCGTTTGGAAGAGGTTGCCAAGCTTCCAAAATACTACGAGTGTCCTGAAATCTCAGCATATGTTTTTTCACCCAATCTTGAAGATACTTGGTGGTAATGAGCAGTACACCAATCCCACATGGCTCAGCAAATTTCTTTCTTTTAGGTTGAAGCATTCGTTTGCAATAAGAGTTTGAATTTTCAGGTTTCACTCTGTTTTCTCCTATATTGATACATGAATTTGGAACTCTAAATCAAGCACGGTTTGTGCTAGCCCCTTGAAACTTGACACCATAAAGTAGTTCTAAGTTCTATGTGTATGGTTTGTTTCCTCTTGAAGTAGCCCTAGGAGGGAGTGGTGAAACACACTTTCGTTTGAAACGGGTTGCCAAGCTTCCAAAAAACTACGAGTGTCCTGAAATCTCAGCATATGTTTCTTCACCCAATCTTGAAGATACTTGGTGATAATGAGCAGTACACCAATCCCACTGGGTTCAGCAAATTTCGTTCTTCTAGGTTGAAGCATTCGTTGGCAGTAAGAGTTTCAATTTTCAGGTTTCACTCTGTTTTCTCCTATATTGATAGATGAATTTGGAACTCCAAATCAAACACGGATTCTGCTAGCCCCTTGAAATTTGACACAATAAAGTAGTTCTAAGTTCTATCTGTATGGTTTGTGTCCAATTGAAGTTTCCCTAGGAGGGAGTGGTGAAACACACTTTCGTTTGGAAGAGGTTGCCAAGCTTCCAAAATACTACGAGTGTCCTGAAATCTCAGCATATTTTTTTTCACCCATTCTTGAAGATACTTGGTGATAATGAGCAGTACACCAATCCCACTGGGTTCAGCAAATTTCGTTCTTCTAGGTTGAAGCATTCATTGGCAGTAAGAGTTTGAGTTTTCAGGTTTCACTCTGTTTTCTCCTATATTGATAGATGAATTTGGAAATCCAAATCAAACACGGTTTGTGCTAGCCCCTTGAAACTGGACACAATAAAGTAGTTCTAAGTTCTATCTGTATGGTTTGTGTCCAATTGAAGTTTCCCTAGGAGGAAGTGGTGAAACACACTTTCGTTTGGAAGAGGTTGACAAGCTTCCAAAATACTACGATTTTCCGAAATCTCAGCATATGTTTTTTCACCCAATCTTGAAGATACTTGGTGGTAATGAGCAGTACACCAATCCCACATGGCTCAGCAAATTTCGTTCTTTTAGGTTGAAGCATTCGTTTGCAATAAGAGTTTGAATTTTCAGGTTTCACTCTGTTTTCTCCTATATTGATACATGAATTTGGAACTCTAAATCAAGCACGGTTTGTGCTAGCCCCTTGAAACTTGACACAATAAAGTAGTTCTAAGTTCTATGTGTATGGTTTGTTTCCTCTTGAAGTAGCCCTAGGAGGGAGTGGTGAAACACACTTTCGTTTGAAACGGGTTGCCAAGCTTCCAAAAAACTACGAGTGTCCTGAAATCTCAGCATATGTTTCTTCACCCAATCTTGAAGATACTTGGTGATAATGAGCAGTACACCAGTCCCACTGGGTTCAGCAAATTTCGTTCTTCTAGGTTGAAGCATTCGTTGGCAGTAAGAGTTTCAATTTTCAGGTTTCACTCTGTTTTCTCCTATATTGATAGATGAATTTGGAACTCCAAATCAAACACGGATTCTGCTAGCCCCTTGAAATTTGACACAATAAAGTAGTTCTAAGTTCTATCTGTATGGTTTGTGTCCAATTGAAGTTTCCCTAGGAGGGAGTGGTGAAACACACTTTCGTTTGGAAGAGGTTGCCAAGCTTCCAAAATACTACGAGTGTCCTGAAATCTCAGCATATTTTTTTTCACCCATTCTTGAAGATACTTGGTGATAATGAGCAGTACACCAATCCCACTGGGTTCAGCAAATTTCGTTCTTCTAGGTTGAAGCATTCATTGGCAATAAGAGTTTGAGTTTTCAGGTTTCACTCTGTTTTCTCCTATATTGATAGATGAATTTGGAAATCCAAATCAAACACGGTTTGTGCTAGCCCCTTGAAACTGGACACAAAAAAGTAGTTCTAAGTTCTATCTGTATGGTTTGTGTCCAATTGAAGTTTCCCTAGGAGGGAGTGGTGAAACACACTTTCGTTTGGAAGAGGTTGACAAGCTTCCAAAATACTACGATTTTCCGAAATCTCAGCATATGTTTTTTCACCCAATCTTGAAGATACTTGGTGGTAATGAGCAGTACACCAATCCCACATGGCTCAGCAAATTTCGTTCTTTTAGGTTGAAGCATTCGTTTGCAATAAGAGTTTGAATTTTCAGGTTTCACTCTGTTTTCTCCTATATTGATACATGAATTTGGAACTCTAAATCAAGCACGGTTTGTGCTAGCCACTTGAAACTTGACACAATAAAGTAGTTCTAAGTTCTATGTGTATGGTTTGTTTCCTCTTGAAGTAGCCCTAGGAGGGAGTGGTGAAACACACTTTCGTTTGAAACGGGTTGCCAAGCTTCCAAAAAACTACGAGTTTCCTGAAATCTCAGCATATGTTTCTTCACCCAATCTTGAAGATACTTGGTGATAATGAGCAGTACACCAATCCCACTGGGTTCAGCAAATTTCGTTCTTCTAGGTTGAAGCATTCGTTGGAAGTAAGACTTTCAATTTTCAGGTTTCACTCTGTTTTCTCCTATATTGATAGATGAATTTGGAACTCCAAATCAAACACGGATTCTGCTAGCCCCTTGAAATTTGACACAATAAAGTAGTTCTAAGTTCTATCTGTATGGTTTGTGTCCAATTGAAGTTTCCCTAGGAGGGAGTGGTGAAACACACTTTCGTTTGGAAGAGGTTGCCAAGCTTCCAAAATACTACGAGTGTCCTGAAATCTCAGCATATTTTTTTTCACCCATTCTTGAAGATACTTGGTGATAATGAGCAGTACACCAATCCCACTGGGCTCAGCAAATTTCGTTCTTCTAGGTTGAAGCATTCATTGGCAGTAAGAGTTTGAGTTTTCAGGTTTCACTCTGTTTTCTCCTATATTGATAGATGAATTTGGAAATCCAAATCAAACACGGTTTGTGCTAGCCCCTTGAAACTGGACACAATAAAGTAGTTCTAAGTTCTATCTGTATGGTTTGTGTCCAATTGAAGTTTCCCTAGGAGGGAGTGGTGAAACACACTTTCGTTTGGAAGAGGTTGACAAGCTTCCAAAATACTACGATTTTCCGAAATCTCAGCATATGTTTTTTCACCCAATCTTGAAGATACTTGGTGGTAATGAGCAGTACACCAATCCCACATGGCTCAGCAAATTTCGTTCTTTTAGGTTGAAGCATTCGTTTGCAATAAGAGTTTGAATTTTCAGGTTTCACTCTGTTTTCTCCTATATTGATACATGAATTTGGAACTCTAAATCAAGCACGGTTTGTGCTAGCCCCTTGAAACTTGACACAATAAAGTAGTTCTAAGTTCTATGTGTATGGTTTGTTTCCTCTTGAAGTAGCCCTAGGAAGGAGTGGTGAAACACACTTTCGTTTGAAACGGGTTGCCAAGCTTCCAAAAAACTACGAGTGTCCTGAAATCTCAGCATATGTTTCTTCACCCAATCTTGAAGATACTTGGTGATAATGAGCAGTACACCAATCCCACTGGGTTCAGCAAATTTCGTTCTTCTAGGTTGAAGCATTCGTTGGCAGTAAGAGTTTCAATTTTCAGGTTTCACTCTGTTTTCTCCTATATTGATAGATGAATTTGGAACTCCAAATCAAACACGGATTCTGCTAGCCCCTTGAAATTTGACACAATAAAGTAGTTCTAAGTTCTATCTGTATGGTTTGTGTCCAATTGAAGTTTCCCTAGGAGGGAGTGGTGAAACACTCTTTCGTTTGGAAGAGGTTGTCAAGCTTCCAAAATACTACGAGTGTCCTGAAATCTCAGCATATGTTTTTTCACCCAATCTTGAAGATACTTGGTGTTAATGAGCAGTACACCAATCCCACTTGGCTCAGCAAATTTCGTTCTTCTAGGTTGAAGCATTCGTTTGCAATAAGAGTTTGAATTTTCAGGTTTCACTCTGTTTTCTCCTATATTGATACATGAATTTGGAACTCTAAATCAAGCACGGTTTGTGCTAGCCACTTGAAACTTGACACAATAAAGTAGTTCTAAGTTCTATGTGTATGGTTTGTTTCCTCTTGAAGTAGCCCTAGGAGGGAGTGGTGAAACACACTTTCGTTTGAAACGGGTTGCCAAGCTTCCAAAAAACTACGAGTGTCCTGAAATCTCAGCATATGTTTTTTCATCCAATCTTGAAGATCTTGGTGATAATGAGCAGTACACCAATCCCACTGGGTTCAGCAAATTTCGTTCTTCTAGGTTGTAGCATTCGTTGGCAGTAAGAGTTTGAATTTTCAGGTTTCACTCTGTTTTCTCCTATATTGATAGATGAATTTGGAACTCCAAATCAAACACGGATTCTGCTAGCCCCTTGAAATTCGACACAATAAAGTAGTTCTAAGTTCTATCTGTATGGTTTGTGTCCAATTGAAGTTTCCCTAGGAGGGAGTGGTGAAACACACTTTCGTTTGGAAGAGGTTGCCAAGCTTCCAAAATACTACGAGTGTCCTGAAATCTCTGCATATGTTTTTTCACCCAATCTTGAAGATACTTGGTGGTAATGAGCAGTACACCAATCCCACTTGGCTCAGCAAATTTCGTTCTTCTAGGTTGAAGCATTCGTTTGCAATAAGAGTTTGAATTTTCAGGTTTCACTCTGTTTTCTCCTATATTGATACATGAATTTTGAACTCTAAATCAAGCACGGTTTGTGCTAGCCCCTTGAAACTTGACACAATTACGTAGTTCTAAGTTCTATGTGTATGGTTTGTTTCCTCTTGAAGTAGCCCTAGTAGGGAGTGGTGAAACACACTTTCGTTTGAAACGAGTTGCAAAGCTTCCAAAAAACTACGACTGTCCTGAAATCTCAGCATATGTTTTTTCACCCATTCTTGAAGATACTTGGCGATAATGAGCAGTACACAAATCCCAATGGGTTCAGCAAATTTCGTTCTTCTAGGTTGAAGCATTCATTGGCAGTAAGAGTTTGAGTTTTCAGGTTTCACTCTGTTTTCTCCTATATTGATAGATGAATTTGGAAATCCAAATCAAACACGGTTTGTGCTAGCCCCTTGAAACTGGGCACAATAAAGTAGTTCTAAGTTCTATCTGTATGGTTTGTGTCCAATTGAAGTTTCCCTAGGAGGGAGTGGTGAAACACACTTTCGTTTGGAAGAGGTTGCCAAGCTTCCAAAATACTACGAGTGTCCTGAAATCTCAGCATATGTTTTTTCACCCAATTTTGAAGATACTTGGTGGTAATGAGCAGTACACCAATCCCGCATGGCTCAGCAAATTTCGTTCTTCTAGGTTGAAGCATTCGTTTGCAATAAGAGTTTGAATTATCAGGTTTCACTCTGTTTTCTCCTATATTGATACATGAATTTGGAACTCTAAATCAAGCACGGTTTGTGCTAGCCCCTTGAAACTTGACACAATAACGTAGTTCTAAGTTCTATGTGTATGGTTTGTTTCCTCTTGAAGTAGCCCTAGGAGGGAGTGGTGAATCACACTTTCGTTTGAAACGGGTTGCCAAGCTTCCAAAAAACTACGAGTGTCCTGAAATCTCAGCGTATGTTTTTTCACCCATTCTTGAAGTTTCTTGGTGATAATGAGCAGTACACCAATCCCACTGGGTTCAGCAAATTTCGTTCTTCTAGGTTGAAGCATTCGTTGGCAGTAAGAGTTTGAATTTGCAGGTTTCACTCTGTTTTCTCCTATAATGATAGATGAATTTGGAACTCCAAATCAAACACGGTTTGTGCTAGCCCCTTGAAACTGGACACAATAAAGTAGTTCTGAGTTCTATCTGTATGGTTTGTGTCCAATTGAAGTTTCCCTAGGAGTGAGTGGTGAAACACACTTTCGTTTGGAAGAGGTTGCCAAGCTTCCAAAATACTACGAGTGTCCTGAAATCTCAGCATATGTTTTTTCACCCAATCTTGAAGATACTTGCTGATAATGAGCAGTACACCAATCCCACTGGGTTCAGCAAATTTCGTTCTTCTAGGTTGAAGCTTTCGTTGGCAGTAAGAGTTTGAGTTTTCAGGTTTCACTCTGTATTCTCCTATATTGATAGATGAATTTGGAACTCCAAATCAAACACGGTTTGTGCTAGCCCCTTGAAACTGGACACAATAAAGTAGTTCTAAGTTCTATCTGTATGGTTTGTGTCCAATTGAAGTTTCCCTAGGAGGGAGTGGTGAAAGACACTTTCGTTTGGAAGTGGTTGCCAAGCTTCCAAAATACTACGAGTGTCCTGAAATCTCAGCATATGTTTTTTCACCCAATCTTGAAGATACTTGGTGGTAATGAGCAGTACACCAATCCCACTTGGCTCAGCAAATTTCGTTCTTCTAGATGAAGCATTCGTTTGCAATAAGAGTTTGAATTTTCAGGTTTCACTCTGTTTTCTCCTATATTGATAAATGAATTTGGAACTCTAAATCAAGCACGGTTTGTGCTAGCCCCTTGAAACTTGACACAATAAAGTAGTTCTAAGTTCTATGTGTATGGTTTGTTTCCTCTTGAAGTAGCCCTAGGAGGGATTGGTGAAGCACAATTTCGTTTGAAACGGGTTGCCAAGCTTCCAAAAAACTACGAGTGTCCTGAAATCTCAGCATATGTTTTTTCACCCATTCTTGAAGATTCTTGGTGATAATGAGCAGTACACCAATCCCACTGGGTTCAGCAAATTTCGTTCTTCTAGGTTGAAGCATTCGTTGGCAGTAAGAATTTGAATTTGCAGGTTTCACTCTGTTTTCTCCTATATTGATAGATGAATTTGGAACTCCAAATCAAACACGGTTTGTGCTAGCCCCTTGAAACTGGACACAATAAAGTAGTTCTGAGTTCTATCTGTATGGTTTGTGTCCAATTGAAGTTTCCCTAGGAGTGAGTGGTGAAACACACTTTCGTTTGGAAGAGGTTGCCAAGCTTCCAAAATACTACGAGTGTCCTGAAATCTCAGCATATGTTTTTTCACCCAATCTTGAAGATAATTGGTGGTAATGAGCAGTACACCAATCCCACTTGACTCAGCAAATTTCGTTCTTCTAGGTTGAAGCATTCGTTTGCAATAAGACTTTGAGTTTTCAGGTTTCACTCTGTTTTCTCCTATATTGATACATGAATTTGGAACTCTAAATCAAGCACGGTTTGTGCTAGCCCCTTGAAACTGGACACAATAAAGTAGTTCTAAGTTCTATGTGTACGGTTTGTTTCCTCTTGAAGTAGCCCTATGAGGGAGTGGTGAAGCACACTTTCGTTTGAAACGGGTTGCCAAGCTTCCAAAAAACTACGAGTGTCCTGAAATCTCCGCATATGTTTCTTCACCCAATCTTGTAGATACTTGGTGATAATGAGCAGTACACCAATCACACTGGGTTCAGCAAATTTCGTTCTTCTAGGTTGAAGCATTCGTTGGCAGTAAGAGTTTGAATTTTCAGGTTTCACTCTGTTTTCTCCTATATTGATAGATGAATTTGGAACTCCAAATCAAACACGGATTCTGCTAGCCCCTTGAAATTTGACACAATAAAGTAGTTCTAAGTTCTATCTGTATGGTTTGTGTCCAATTGAAGTTTCCCTAGGAGGGAGTGGTGAAACACAGTTTCGTTTGGAAGAGGTTGACAAGCTTCCAAAATACTACGAGTGTCCTGAAATCTCAGCATATGTTTTTTCACCCAATCTTGAAGATACTTGGTGGTAATGAGCAGTACATCAATCCCACTTGGCTCAGCAAATTTCGTTCTTCTAGGTTGAAGCATTCGTTTGCAATAAGAGTTTGAATTTTCAGGTTTCACTCTGTTTTCTCCTATATTGATACATGAATTTGGAACTCTAAATCAAGCACGTTTTGTCCTAGCCCCTTGAAACTTGACACAATAAAGTAGTTCTAAGTTCTATGTGTATGGTTTGTTTCCTCTTGAAGTAGCCCTAGGAGGGAGTGGTGAAACACACTTTCGTTTGAAACGGGTTACCAAGCTTCCAAAAAACTACGAGTGTCCTGAAATCTCAGCATATGTTTCTTTACCCAATCTTGTAGATACTTGGTGATAATGAGCAGTACACCAATCCCACTGGGTTCAGCAAATTTTGTTCTTCTAGGTTGAAGCATTCGTTGGCAGTAAGAGTTTGAATTTTCAGGTTTCACTCTGTTTTCTCCTATATTGATAGATGAATTTGGAACTCCAAATCAAACACGGATTCTGCTAGCCCCTTGAAATTTGACACAATAAAGTAGTTCTAAGTTCTATCTGTATGGTTTGTGTCCAATTGAAGTTTCCCTAGGAGGGAGTGGTGAAACACACTTTCGTTTGGAAGAGGTTGACAAGCTTCCAAAATACTACGAGTGTCCTGAAATCTCAGCATATGTTTTTTCACCCAATCTTGAAGATAATTGGTGGTAATGAACAGTACACCAATCCCACTTGACTCAGCAAATTTCGTTCTTCTAGGTTGAAGCATTCGTTTGCAATAAGACTTTGAGTTTTCAGGTTTCACTCTTTTTTCTCCTATATTGATACATGAATTTGGAACTCTAAATCAAGCACGGTTTGTGCTAGCCCCTTGAAACTTGACACAATAAAGTAGTTCTAAGTTCTATGTGTATGGTTTGTTTCCTCTTGAAGTAGCCCTAGGAGGGAGTGGTGAAACACACTTTCGTTTGAAACGGGTTGCCAAGCTTCCAAAAAACTACGAGTGTCCTGAAATCTCAGCATATGTTTCTTCACCCAATCTTGTAGATACTTTGTGATAATGAGCAGTACACCAATCCCACTGGGTTCAGCAAATTTCGTTCTTCTAGGTTGAAGCATTCATTGGCAGTAAGAGTTTGAATTTTCAGGTTTCACTCTGTTTTCTCCTATATTGATAATTGAATTTGGAACTCCAAATCAAACACGGATTCTGCTAGCCCCTTGAAATTTGACACAATAAAGTAGTTCTAAGTTCTATCTGTATGGTTTCTGTCCAATTGAAGTTTCCCTAGGAGGGAGTGGTAAAACACACTTTCGTTTTGAAGAGGTTGCCAAGCTTCCAAAATACTACGAGTGTCCTGAAATCTCAGCATATGTTTTTTCACCCAATCTTGAAGATACTTGGTGGTAATGAGCAGTACACCAATCCCACTTGGCTCAGCAAATTTCGTTCTTCTAGGTTGAAGCATTCGTTTGCAATAAGAGTTTGAATGTTCAGGTTTCACTCTGTTTTCTCCTATATTGATACATGAATTTGGAACTCTAAATCAAGCACGGTTTGTGCTAGCCCCTTGAAACTTGACACAATAAAGTAGTTCTAAGTTCTATGTGTACGGTTTGTTTCCTCTTGAAGTAGCCCTATGAGGGAGTGGTGAAGCACACTTTCGTTTGAAACGGGTTGCCAAGCTTCCAAAAAACTACGAGTGTCCTGAAATCTCAGCATATGTTTTTTCACCCATTCTTGAAGATACTTGGTGATAATGAGCAGTACACCAATCCCACTGGGTTCAGCAAATTTCGTTCTTCTAGGTTGAAGCATTCGTTGGCAGTAAGAGTTTGAATTTGCAGGTTTCACTCTGTTTTCTCCTATATTGATAGATGAATTTGGAACTCCAAATCAAACACGGTTTGTGCTAGCCCCTTGAAACTGTACACAATAAAGTAGTTCTAAGTTCTATCTGTATGGTTTGTGTCCAATTGAAGTTTCCCTAGGAGGGAGTGGTGAAACACACTTTCGTTTAGAAGAGGTTGCCAAGCTTCCAAAATACTACGAGTGTCCTGAAATCTCAGCATATGTTTTTTCACCCAATCTTGAAGATACTTGGTGGTAATGAGCAGTACACCAATCCCACTTGACTCAGCAAATTTCGTTCTTCTAGGTTGAAGCATTCGTTTGCAATAAGAGTTTGAGTTTTCAGGTTTCACTCTGTTTTCTCCTATATTGATACATGAATTTGGAACTCTAAATCAAACACGGTTTGTGCTAGCCCCTTGAAACTTGACACAATAAAGTAGTTCTAAGTTCTATCTGTATGGTTTGTTTCCTCTTGAAGTAGCCTAGGAGGGAGTGGTGAAACACACTTTCGTTTGAAACGGGTTGCCAAGCTTCCAAAAAACTACGAGTGTCCTGAAATATCAGCATATGTTTTTTCAACCAATCTTGAAGATACTTGGTGATAATGAGCAGTACACCAATCCCACTGGGTTCAGCAAATTTCGTTCTTCTAGGTTGAAGCATTCGTTGGCAGTAAGAGTTTGAATTTTCAGGTTTCACTCTGTTTTCTCCTATATTGATAGATGAATTTGGAACTCCAAATCAAACACGGATTCTGCTAGCCCCTTGAAACTGGACACAATAAAGTAGTTCTAAGTTCTATCTGTATGGTTTGTGTCCAATTGAAGTTTCCCTAGGAGGGAGTGGTGAAACACACTTTCGTTTGGAAGAGGTTGCCAAGCTTCCAAAATACTACGAGTGTCCTGAAATCTCAGCATATGTTTTTTCACCCAATCTTGAAGATACTTGGTGGTAATGAGCAGTAGACCAATCCCACTTGTCTCAGCAAATTTCGTTCTTCTAGGTTGAAGCATTCGTTAGCAATAAGCGTTTGAATTTTCAGGTTTCACTCTGTTTTCTCCTATATTGATACATGAATTTGGAACTCTAAATCAAGCACGGTTTGTGCTAGCCCCTTGAAACTTGACACAATAAAGTAGTTCTAAGTTCTATGTGTACGGTTTGTTTCCTCTTGAAGTAGCCCTATGAGGGAGTGGTGAAGCACACTTTCGTTTGGAAGAGGTTGCCAAGCTTCCAAAAAACTAGGAGTGTCCTGATCTCAGCATATGTTTTTTCACCCATTCTTGAAGATACTTGGTGATAATGAGCAGTACACCAATCCCACTGGGTTCAGCAAATTTCATTCTTCTAGGTTGAAGCATTCGTTGGCAGTAAGAGTTTGAATTTGCAGGTTTCACTCTGTTTTCTCCTATATTGATAGATGAATTTGGAACTCCAAATCAAACACGGTTTGTGATAGCCCCTTGAAACTGGACACAATAAAGTAGTTCTAAGTTCTATCTGTATGGTTTGTGTCCAATTGAAGTTTCCCTAGGAGTGAGTGGTGAAACACACTTTCGTTTGGAAGAGGTTGCCAAGCTTCCAAAATACTACGAGTGTCCTGAAATCTCAGCATATGTTTTTTCACCCAATCATGAAGATAATTGGTGGTAATGAGCAGTACACCAATCCCACTTGACTCAGCAAATTTCGTTCTTTTAGGTTGAAGCATTCGTTTGCAATAAGACTTTGAGTTTTCAGGTTTCACTCTGTTTTCTCCTATATTGATACATGAATTTGGAACTCTAAATCAAGCACGGGTTGTGCTAGCCCCTTGAAACATTACACAATAAAGTAGTTCTAAGTTCTATGTGTATGGTTTGTTTCCTCTTGAAGTAGCCCTAGGAGGGAGTGGTGAAACACACTTTCGTTTGAAACGGTTGCCAAGCTTCCAAAAAACTACGAGTGTCCTGAAATCTCAGCATATGTTTCTTCACCCAATCTTGTAGGTACTTGGTGATAATGAGCAGTACACCAATCCCACTGGGTTCAGCAAATTTCGTTCTTCTAGGTTGAAGCATTCGTTGGCAGTAAGAGTTTGAATTTTCAGGTTTCACTCTGTTTTCTCCTATATTGATAGATGAATTTGGAACTCCAAATCAAACACGGTTTGTGCTAGCCCCTTGAAATTTGACACAATAAAGTAGTTCTAAGTTCTATCTGTATGGTTTGTGTCCAATTGAAGTTTCCCTAGGAGTGAGTGGTGAAACACACTTTCGTTTGGAAGAGGTTGCCAAGCTTCCAAAATACTACGAGTGTCCTGAAATCTCAGCATATGTTTTTTCACCCAATCTTGAAGATACTTGGTGGTAATGAGCAGTACACCAATCCCACTTGACTCAGCAAATTTCGTTCTTCTAGGTTGAAGCATTCGTTTGCAATAAGAGTTTGAGTTTTCAGGTTTCACTCTGTTTTCTCCTATATTGATACATGAATTTGGAACTCTAAATCAAGCACGGTTTGTGCTAGCCCCTTGAAACTGGACACAATAAAGTAGTTCTAAGTTCTATGTGTATGGTTTGTTTCCTCTTGAAGTAGCCCTAGGAGGGAGTGGTGAAACACACTTTCGTTTGAAACGGGTTGCCAAGCTTCCAAAAAACTACGAGTGTCCTGAAATCTCAGCATATGTTTCTTCACCCAATCTTGTAGGTACTTGGTGATAATGAGCAGTACACCAATCCCACTGGGTTCAGCAAATTTCGTTCTTCTAGGTTGAAGCATTCGTTGGCAGTAAGAGTTTGAATTTTCAGGTTTCACTCTGTTTTCTCCTATATTGATAGATGAATTTGGAACTCCAAATCAAACACGGATTCTGCTAGCCCCTTGAAATTGGACACAATAAAGTAGTTCTAAGTTCTATCTGTATGGTTTGTGTCCAATTGAAGTTTCCCTAGGAGGGAGTGGTGAAACACACTTTCGTTTGGAAGAGGTTGCCAAGCTTCCAAAATACTACGAGTGTCCTGAAATCTCAGCATATGTTTTTTCACCCAATCTTGAAGATACTTGGTGGTAATGAGCAGTACACCAATCTTACTTGACTCAGCAAATTTCGTTCTTCAAGGTTGAAGCATTCGTTTGCAATAAGAGTTTGAGTTTTCAGGTTTCACTCTGTTTTCTCCTATATTGATACATGAATTTGGAACTCTAAATCTAACACGGTTTGTGCTAGCCCCTTGAAACTTGACACAATAAAGTAGTTCTAAGTTCTTTGTGTATGGTTTGTTTCCTCTTGAAGTAGCCCTAGGAGGGAGTGGTGAAACACACTTTCGTTTGAAACGGGTTGCCAAGCTTCCAAAAAACTACGAGTGTCCTGAAATCTCAGCATATGTTTTTTCACCCATTCTTGAAGATACTTGGTGATAATGAGCAGTACACCAATCCCACTGGGTTCAGCAAATTTCGTTCTTCTAGGTTGAAGCATTCGTTGGCAGTAAGAGTTTGAATTTTCAGGTTACACTCTGTTTTCTCCTATATTGATAGATGAATTTGGAACTCCAAATCAAACACGGTTTGTGCTAGCCCCTTGAAACTGGACACAATAAAGTAGTTCTAAGTTCTATCTGTATGGTTTGTGTCCAATTGAAGTTTCCCTAGGACTGAGTGGTGAAACACACTTTCATTTGGAAGAGGTTGCCAAGCTTCCAAAATACTACGAGTGTCCTGAAATCTCAGCATATGTTTTTTCACCCAATCTTGAAGATACTTGGTGGTAATGAGCAGTACACCAATCCCACTTGACTCAGCAAATTTCGTTCTTCTAGGTTGAAGCATTCGTTTGCAATAAGAGTTTGAGTTTTCAGGTTTCACTCTTTTTTCTCCTATATTGATACATGAATTTGGAACTCTAAATCAAGCACGGTTTGTGCTAGCCCCTTGACACTTGACACAATAAAGTAGTTCTAAGTTCTATGTGTATGGTTTGTTTCCTCTTGAAGTAGCCCTAGAAGGGAGTGGTGAAACACACTTTCGTTTGAAACGGGTTGCCAAGCTTCCAAAAAACTACGAGTGTCCTGAAATCTCAGCATATGTTTCTTCACCCAATCTTGTAGATACTTGGTGATAATGAGCAGTACACCAATCCCACTGGGTTCAGCAAATTTCGTTCTTCTAGGTTGAAGCATTCATTGGCAGTAAGAGTTTGAATTTTCAGGTTTCATTCTGTTTTCTCCTATATTGATAGATGAATTTGGAACTCCAAATCAAACACGGATTCTGCTAGCCCCTTGAAATTTGACACAATAAAGTAGTTCTAAGTTCTATCTGTATGGTTTGTGTCCAATTGAAGTTTCCCTAGGAGGGAGTGGTAAAACACACTTTCGTTTGGAAGAGGTTGCCAAGCTTCCAAAATACTACGAGTGTCCTGAAATCTCAGCATATGTTTTTTCACCCAATCTTGAAGATACTTGGTGGTAATGAGCAGTACACCAATCCCACTTGGCTCAGCAAATTTCGTTCTTCTAGGTTGAAGCATTCGTTTGCAATAAGAGTTTGAATGTTCAGGTTTCACTCTGTTTTCTCCTATATTGATACATGAATTTGGAACTCTAAATCAAGCACGGTTTGTGCTAGCCCCTTGAAACTTGACACAATAAAGTAGTTCTAAGTTCTATGTGTACAGTTTGTTTCCTCTTGAAGTAGCCCTATGAGGGAGTGGTGAAGCACACTTTCGTTTGAAACGGGTTGCCAAGCTTCCAAAAAAATACGAGTGTCCTGAAATCTCAGCATATGTTTTTTCACCCATTCTTGAAGATACTTGGTGATAATGAGCAGTACACCAATCCCACTTGGCTCAGCAAATTTCGTTCTTCTAGGTTGAAGCATTCGTTTGCAATAAGAGTTTGAGTTTTCAGGTTTCACTCTGTTTTCTCCTATATTGATACATGAATTTGGAACTCTAAATCAAGCACGGTTTGTGCTAGCCCCTTGAAACTTGACACAATAAAGTAGTTCTAAGTTCTATGTGTATGGTTTGTTTCCTCTTGAAGTAGCCTAGGAGGGAGTGGTGAAACACACTTTCGTTTGAAACGGGTTGCCAAGCTTCCAAAAAACTACGAGTGTCCTGAAATCTCAGCATATGGTTTTTCACCCAATCTTGAAGATACTTGGTGATAATGAGCAGTACACCAATCCCACTGGGTTCAGCAAATTTCGTTCTTCTAGGTTGAAGCATTCGTTGGCAGTAAGAGTTTGAATTTGCAGGTTTCACTCTGTTTTCTCCTATATTGATAGATGAATTTGGAACTCCAAATCAAACACGGTTTGTGCTAGCCCCTTGAAACTGGACACAATAAAGTAGTTCTAAGTTCTATCTGTATGGTTTGTGTCCAAATGAAGTTTCCCTAGGACTGAGTGGTGAAACACAATTTCGTTTGGAAGAGGTTGCGAAGCTTCCAAAATACTACGAGTGTCCTGAAATCTCAGCATATGTTTTTTCACCCAATCTTGAAGATAATTGGTGGTAATGAACAGTACACCAATCCCACTTGACTCAGCAAATTTCGTTCTTCTAGGTTGAAGCATTCGTTTGCAATAAGACTTTGAGTTTTCAGGTTTCACTCTTTTTTCTCCTATATTGATACATGAATTTGGAACTCTAAATCAAGCACGGTTTGTGCTAGCCCCTTGAAACTTGACACAATAAAGTAGTTCTAAGTTCTATGTGTATGGTTTGTTTCCTCTTGAAGTAGCCCTAGGAGGGAGTGGTGAAACACACTTTCGTTTGAAACGGGTTGCCAAGCTTCCAAAAAACTACGAGTGTCCTGAAATCTCAGCATATGTTTCTTCACCCAATCTTGTAGATACTTGGTGATAATGAGCAGTACACCAATCCCACTGGGTTCAGCAAATTTCGTTCTTCTAGGTTGAAGCATTCATTGGCAGTAAGAGTTTGAATTTTCAGGTTTCACTCTGTTTTCTCCTATATTGATAGATGAATTTGGAACTCCAAATCAAACACGGATTCTGCTAGCCCCTTGAAATTTGACACAATAAAGTAGTTCTAAGTTCTATCTGTATGGTTTCTGTCCAATTGAAGTTTCCCTAGGAGGGAGTGGTAAAACACACTTTCGTTTTGAAGAGGTTGCCAAGCTTCCAAAATACTACGAGTGTCCTGAAATCTCAGCATATGTTTTTTCACCCAATCTTGAAGATACTTGGTGGTAATGAGCAGTACACCAATCCCACGTGGCTCAGCAAATTTCGTTCTTCTAGGTTGAAGCATTCGTTTGCAATAAGAGTTTGAATGTTCAGGTTTCACTCTGTTTTCTCCTATATTGATACATGAATTTGGAACTCTAAATCAAGCACGGTTTGTGCTAGCCTCTTGAAACTTGACATAATAAAGTAGTTCTAAGTTCTATGTGTACGGTTTGTTTCCTCTTGAAGTAGCCCTATGAGGGAGTGGTGAAGCACACTTTCGTTTGAAACGGGTTGCCAAGCTTCCAAAAAACTACGAGTGTCCTGAAATCTCAGCATATGTTTTTTCACCCATTCTTGAAGATACTTGGTGATAATGAGCAGTACACCAATCCCACTGGGTTCAGCAAATTTCGTTCTTCTAGGTTGAAGCATTCGTTGGCAGTAAGAGTTTGAATTTGCAGGTTTCACTCTGTTTTCTCCTATATTGATAGATGAATTTGGAACTCCAAATCAAACACGGTTTGTGCTAGCCCCTTGAAACTGCACACAATAAAGTAGTTCTAAGTTCTATCTGTATGGTTTGTGTCCAATTGAAGTTTCCCTAGGAGGGAGTGGTGAAACACACTTTCGTTTAGAAGAGGTTGCCAAGCTTCCAAAATACTACGAGTGTCCTGAAATCTCAGCATATGTTTTTTCACCCAATCTTGAAGATACTTGGTGGTAATGAGCAGTACACCAATCCCACTTGACTCAGCAAATTTCGTTCTTCTAGGTTGAAGCATTCGTTTGCAATAAGAGTTTGAGTTTTCAGGTTTCACTCTGTTTTCTCCTATATTGATACATGAATTTGGAACTCTAAATCAAACACGGTTTGTGTTAGCCCCTTGAAACTTGACACAATAAAGTAGTTCTAAGTTCTATCTGTATGGTTTGTTTCCTCTTGAAGTAGCCTAGGAGGGAGTGGTGAAACACACTTTCGTTTGAAACGGGTTGCCAAACTTCCAAAAAACTACGAGTGTCCTGAAATCTCAGCATATGTTTTTTCACCCAATCTTGAAGATACTTGGTGATAATGAGCAGTACACCAATCCCACTGGGTTCAGCAAATTTCGTTCTTCTAGGTTGAAGCATTCGTTGGCAGTAAGAGTTTGAATTTTCAGGTTTCACTCTGTTTTCTCCTATATTGATAGATGAATTTGGAACTCCAAATCAAACACGGTTTGTGATAGCCCCTTGAAACTGGACACAATAAAGTAGTTCTAAGTTCTATCTGTATGGTTTGTGTCCAATTGAAGTTTCCCTAGGAGTGAGTGGTGAAACACACTTTCGTTTGGAAGCGGTTGCCAAGCTTCCAAAATACTACGAGTGTCCTGAAATCTCAGCATATGTTTTTTCACCCAATCATGAAGATAATTGGTGGTATTGAGCAGTACACCAATCCCACTTGACTCAGCAAATTTCGTTCTTTTAGGTTGAAGCATTCGTTTGCAATAAGACTTTGAGTTTTCAGGTTTCACTCTGTTTTCTCCTATATTGATACATGAATTTGGAACTCTAAATCAAGCACGGTTTGTGCTAGCCCCTTGAAACTGGACACAATAAAGTAGTTCTAAGTTCTATGTGTATGGTTTGTTTCCTCTTGAAGTAGCCCTAGGAGGGAGTGGTGAAACACACTTTCGTTTGAAACGGGTTGCCAAGCTTCCAAAAAACTACGAGTGTCCTGAAATCTCAGCATATGTTTCTTCACCCAATCTTGTAGGTACTTGGTGATAATGAGCAGTACACCAATCCCACTGGGTTCAGCAAATTTCGTTCTTCTAGGTTGAAGCATTCGTTGGCAGTAAGAGTTTGAATTTTCAGGTTTCACTCTGTTTTCTCCTATATTGATAGATGAATTTGGAACTCCAAATCAAACACGGATTCTGCTAGCCCCTTGAAATTTGACACAATAAAGTAGTTCTAAGTTCTATCTGTATGGTTTGTGTCCAATTGAAGTTTCCCTAGGAGGGAGTGGTGAAACACACTTTCGTTTGGAAGAGGTTGCCAAGCTTCCAAAATACTACGAGTGTCCTGAAATCTCAGCATATGTTTTTTCACCCAATCTTGAAGATACTTGGTGGTAATGAGCAGGACACCAATCCCACTTGACTCAGCAAATTTCGTTCTTCTAGGTTGAAGCATTCGTTTGCAATAAGAGTTTGAGTTTTCAGGTTTCACTCTGTTTTCTCCTATATTGATACATGAATTTGGAACTCTAAATCTAACACGGTTTGTGCTAGCCCCTTGAAACTTGACACAATAAAGTAGTTCTAAGTTCTTTGTGTATGGTTTGTTTCCTCTTGAAGTAGCCCTAGGAGGGAGTGGTGAAACACACTTTCGTTTGAAACGGGTTGCCAAGCTTACAAAAAACTACGAGTGTCCTGAAATCTCAGCATATGTTTTTTCACCCATTCTTGAAGATACTTGGTGGTAATGAGCAGTACACCAATCCCACTGGGTTCAGCAAATTTCGTTCTTCTAGGTTGAAGCATTCGTTGGCAGTAAGAGTTTGAATTTTCAGGTTACACTCTGTTTTCTCCTATATTGATAGATGAATTTGGAACTCCAAATCAAACACGGTTTGTGCTAGCCCCTTGAAACTGGACACAATAAAGTAGTTCTAAGTTCTATCTGTATGGTTTGTGTCCAATTGAAGTTTCCCTATTAGTGAGTGGTGAAACACACTTTCATTTGGAAGAGGTTGCCAAGCTTCCAAGATACTACGAGTGTCCTGAAATCTCAGAATATGTTTTTTCACCCAATCTTGAAGATACTTGGTGGTAATGAGCAGTACACCAATCCCACTTGACTCAGCAAATTTCGTTCTTCTAGGTTGAAGCATTCGTTTGCAATAAGAGTTTGAGTTTTCAGGTTTCACTCTGTTTTCTCCTATATTGATACATGAATTTGGAACTCTAAATCAAGCACGGTTTGTGCTAGCCCCTTGAAACTTGACACAATAAAGTAGTTCTAAGTTCTATGTTTATGGTGTGTTTCCTCTTGAAGTAGCCCTAGGAGGGAGTGGTGAAACACACTTTCGTTTGAAACGGGTTGCCAAGCTTCCAAAAAACTACGAGTGTCCTGAAATCTCAGCATATGTTTCTTCACCCAATCTTGAAGATACTTGGTGATAATGAGCAGTACACCAATCCCACTGGGTTCAGCAAATTTCGTTCTTCTAGGTTGAAACATTCGTTGGCAGTAAGAGTTTGAATTTTCAGGTTTCACTCTGTTTTCTCGTATATTAATAGATGAATATGGAACACCAAATCAAACACGGTTTGTGCTAGCCCCTTGAAACTGGACACAATAAAGTAGTTCTAAGTTCTCTCTGTATGGTTTGTGTCCAATTGAAGTTTCCCTAGGAGGGAGTGGTGAAACACACTTTCGTTTGGAAGAGGTTGCCAAGCTTCCAAAATACTACGAGTGTCCTGAAATCTCAGCATATGTTTTTTCACCCAATCTTGAAGATACTTGGTGGTAATGAGCAGTACACCAATCCCACTTGACTCAGCAAATTTCGTTCTTCTAGGTTGAAGCATTCGTTGGCAGTAAGAGTTTGAATTTTCAGGTTTCACTCTGTTTTCTCCTATATTGGTAGATGAATTTGGAACTCCAAATCAAACACGGATTCTGCTAGCCCCTTGAAATTTGACACAATAAAGTAGTTCTAAGTTCTATCTGTATGGTTTGTGTCCAATTGAAGTTTCCCTAGGAGGGAGTGGTGAAACACACTTTCGTTTGGAAGAGGTTGCCAAGCTTCCAAAATACTACGAGTGTCCTGAAATCTCAGCATATGTTTTTTCACCCAATCTTGAAGATACTTGGTGGTAATGAGCAGTACACCAATCCCACTTGGCTCAGCAAATTTCATTCTTCTAGGTTGAAGCATTCGTTTGCAATAAGAGTTTGAATTTTCAGGTTTCACTCTGTTTTCTCCTATATTGATACATGAATTTGGAACTCTAAATCAAGCACGGTTTGTGCTAGCCCCTTGAAACTTGACACAATAAAGTAGTTCTAAGTTCTATGTGTACGGTTTGTTTCCTCTTGAAGTAGCCCTAGGAGGGAGTGGTGAAAAACACTTTCGTTTGAAACGGGTTGCCAAGCTTCCATAAAACTACGAGTGTTCTGAAATCTCAGCATACGTTTCTTCAGCCAATCTTGAAGATACTTGGTGATAATGAGCAGTACACCAATCCCACTGGGTTCATCAAATTTCGTTCTTCTAGGTTGAAACATTCGTTGGCAGTAAGAGTTTGAATTTTCAGGTTTCACTCTGTTTTCTCGTATATTAATAGATGAATTTGGAACACCAACTCAAACACGGTTTGTGCTAGCCCCTTGAAACTGGACACAATAAAGTAGTTCTAAGTTCTCTCTGTATGGTTTGTGTCCAATTGAAGTTTCCCTAGGAGGGAGTGGTGAAACACACTTTAGTTTGGAAGAGGTTGCCAAGCTTCCAAAATACTACGAGTGTCCTGAAATCTCAGCATATGTTTTTTCACCCAATCTTGAAGATACTTGGTGGTAATGAGCAGTACACCAATCCCACTTGACTCAGCAAATTTCGTTCTTCTAGGTTGAAGCATTCGTTTGCAATAAGAGTTTGAATTTTCAGGTTTCACTGTTTTCTCCTATATTGATACATGAATTTGGAACTCTAAATCAAGCACGGTTTGTGCTAGCCCCTTGAAACTTGACACAATAAAGTAGTTCTAAGTTCTATGTGTATGGTTTGTTTCCTCTTGAAGTTTCCCTAGGAGAGAGTGGTGAAACACACTTTCGTTTGAAACGGGTTGCCAAGCTTCCGAAAAACTACGAGTGTCCTGAAACCTCAGCATACGTTTTTTCACCCAATCGTGAAGATACTTGGTGATAATGAGCAGTACAAAAATCCCACTGGGTTCAGCAAATTTCGTTCTTCTAGGTTGAAGCATTCGTTGGCAGTAAGAGTTTGAATTTTCAGGTTTCACTCTGTTTTCTCCTATATTGATAGATGAATTTGGAACTCCAAATCAAACACGGTTTGTGCTAGCCCCTTGAAACTGGACACAATAAAGTAGTTCTAAGTTCTATCTGTATGGTTTGTGTCCAATTGAAGTTTCCCTAGGAGGGAGTGGTGAAACACACTTTCGTTTGGAAGAGGTTGCCAAGCTTCCAATATACTACGAGTGTCCTGATATCTCAGCATATGTTTTTTCACCCAATCTTGAAGATACTTGGTGGTAATGAGCAGTACACCAATCCCACTTGGCTCAGCAAATTTTGTTCATCTAGGTTGAAGCATTCGTTTGCAATAAGAGTTTGAATTTTCAGGTTTCACTCTGTTTTCTCCTATATTGATACATGAATTTGGAACTCTAAATCAAGCACGGTTTGTGCTAGCCCCTTGAAACTTGACACAATAAAGTAGTTCTAAGTTTCTATGTGTATGGTTTGTTTCCTCTTGAAGTAGCCCTAGGAGGGAGTCGTGAAACACACTTTCGTTTGAAACGGGTTGCCAAGCTTCCAAAAAACTACGAGTGTCCTGAAATCTCACCATATGTTTTTTCACCCATTCTTGAAGATACTTGGTGATAATGAGTAGTACACCAATCCCACTCGGTTCAGCAAATTTCGTTCTTCTAGGTTGAAACATTCGTTGGCAGTAAGAGATTTGGTTTCAGGTTTCACTCTTGTTTTCTCCTATATTGATACATGAATTTGGAACTCTAAATCAAGCACGGTTTGTGCTAGCCCCTTGAAACTTGACACAATAAAGTAGTTCTAAGTTCTATGTGTACGTTTTGTTTCCTCTTGAAGTAGCCCTAGGAGGGAGTGGTGAAACACACTTTCGTTTGAAACGGGTTGCCAAGCTTCCATAAAACTACGAGTGTCTTGAAATCTCAGCATACGTTTCTTCAGCCAATCTTGAAGATACTTGGTGATAATGAGCAGTACACCAATCCCACTGGGTTCAGCAAATTTCGTTCTTCTAGGTTGAAACATTCGTTGGCAGTAAGAGTTTGAATTTTCAGGTTTCACTCTGTTTTCTCGTATATTAATAGATGAATTTGGAACTCCAAATCAATAACGGTTTGTGCTAGCCCCTTGAAACTGGGCACAATAAAGTAGTTCTAAGTTCTCTCTGTATGGTTTGTGTCCAATTGAAGTTTCCCTAGGAGGGAGTGGTGAAACACACTTTCGTTTGGAAGAGGTTGCCAAGCTTCCAAAATACTACGAGTGTCCTGAAATCTCAGCATATGTTTTTTCACCCAATCTTGAAGATACTTGGTGGTAATGAGCAGTACACCAATCCCACTTGACTCAGCAAATTTCGTTCTTCTAGGTTGAAGCATTCGTTTGCAATAAGAGTTTGAGTTTTCAGGTTTCACTCTGTTTTCTCCTATATTGATACATGAATTTGGAACTCTAAATCAAGCACGGTTTGTGCTAGCTCCTTGAAACTTGACACAATAAAGTAGTTCTAAGTTCGATGTGTTTGGTTTGTTTCCTCTTGAAGTAGCCCTAGGAGGGAGTGGTGAAACACACTTTCGTTTGAAACGGGTTGCCAAGCTTCCATAAAACTACGAGTGTCCTGAAATCTCAGCATACGTTTCTTCAGCCAATCTTGAAGATACTTGGTGATAATGAGCAGTACACCAATCCCACTGGGTTCAGCAAATTTCTTCTGCTAGGTTGAAGCAATCGTTGGCAGTAAGAGTTTGAATTTTCAGGTTTCACTCTGTTTCTCCTATATTGCTAGATGAATTTGGAACTCCAAATCAAACACGGTTTGTGCTAGCCCCTTGAAACTGGACACACTAAAGTAGTTCTAAGTTCTATCTGTATGGTTTGTGCCCAATTGAAGTTTCCTAGGAGGGAGTGGTGAAACACACTTTCGTTTGGAAGAGGTTGCCAAGCTTCCAAAATACTACGAGTGTCCTGAAATTTCAGCATAGTTTTTTCACCCAATCTTGAAGATACTTGGTGGTAATGAGCAGTACACCAATCCCACTTGACTCAGCAAATTTCGTTCTTCTAGATTGAAGCATTCGTTTGCAATAAGAGTTTGAGTTTTCAGGTTTCACTCTGTTTTCTCCTATATTGATACATGAAATTGGAACTCTAAATCAAGAACGGTTTGTGCTAGCCTCTTGAAACTTGACACAATAAAGTAGTTCTAAGTTCTATGTGTATGGTTTTTTCCTCTTGAAGTAGCCCTAGGAGGGAGTGGTGTGAAACACACTTTCGTTTGAAACGGGTTGCCAAGCTTCCATAAAACTACGAGTGTCCTGAAATCTCAGCATATGTTTTTTCACCCAATCTTGAAGATACTTGGTGGTAATGAGCAGTACACCAATCCCACTTGGCTCAGCAAATTTCGTTCTTCTAGGTTGAAGCATTCGTTTGCAATAAGTGTTTGAATTTTCAGGTTTCACTCTGTTTTCTCCTATATTGATACATGAATTTGGAACTCTAAATCAAGCACGGTTTGTGCTAGCCCCTTGAAACTGGACACAATAAAGTAGTTCTAAGTTCTATGTGTATGGTTTGTTTCCTCTTGAAGTAGCCCTAGGAGGGAGTGGTGAAACACACTTTCGTTTGAAACGGGTTGCCAAGCTTCCAAAAAACTACGAGTGTCCTGAAATCTCAGCATATGTTTCTTCACCCAATCTTGTAGGTACTTGGTGATAATGAGCAGTACACCAATCCCACTGGGTTCAGCAAATTTCGTTCTTCTAGGTTGAAGCATTCGTTGGCAGTAAGAGTTGAATTTTCAGGTTTCACTCTGTTTTCTCCTATATTGATAGATGAATTTGGAACTCGAAATCAAACACGGATTCTGCTAGCCCCTTGAAATTTGACACAATAAAGTAGTTCTAAGTTCTATCTGTATGGTTTGTGTCCAATTGAAGTTTCCCTAGGAGGGAGTGGTGAAACACACTTCGTTTGGAAGAGGTTGCCAAGCTTCCAAAATACTACGAGTGTCCTGAAATCTCAGCATATGTTTTTTCACCCAATCTTGAAGATACTTGGTGGTAATGAGCAGGACCCCAATCCCACTTGACTCAGCAAATTTCGTTCTTCTAGGTTGAAGCATTCGTTTGCAATAAGAGTTTGAGTTTTCAGGTTTCACTCTGTTTTCTCCTATATTGATACATGAATTTGGAACTCTAAATCTAACACGGTTTGTGCTAGCCCCTTGAAACTTGACACAATAAAGTAGTTCTAAGTTCTTTGTGTATGGTTTGTTTCCTCTTGAAGTAGCCCTAGGAGGGAGTGGTGAAACACACTTTCGTTTGAAACGGGTTGCCAAGCTTACAAAAAACTACGAGTGTCCTGAAATCTCAGCATATGTTTTTTCACCCATTCTTGAAGATACTTGGTGGTAATGAGCAGTACACCAATCCCACTGGGTTCAGCAAATTTCGTTCTTCTAGGTTGAAGCATTCGTTGGCAGTAAGAGTTTGAATTTTCAGGTTACACTCTGTTTTCTCCTATATTGATAGATGAATTTGGAACTCCAAATCAAACACGGTTTGTGCTAGCCCCTTGAAACTGGACACAATAAAGTAGTTCTAAGTTCTATCTGTATGGTTTGTGTCCAATTGAAGTTTCCCTATTAGTGAGTGGTGAAACACACTTTCATTTGGAAGAGGTTGCCAAGCTTCCAAGATACTACGAGTGTCCTGAAATCTCAGAATATGTTTTTTCACCCAATCTTGAAGATACTTGGTGGTAATGAGCAGTACACCAATCCCACTTGACTCAGCAAATTTCGTTCTTCTAGGTTGAAGCATTCGTTTGCAATAAGAGTTTGAGTTTTCAGGTTTCACTCTGTTTTCTCCTATATTGATACATGAATTTGGAACTCTAAATCAAGCACGGTTTGTGCTAGCCCCTTGAAACTTGACACAATAAAGTAGTTCTAAGTTCTATGTTTATGGTGTGTTTCCTCTTGAAGTAGCCCTAGGAGGGAGTGGTGAAACACACTTTCGTTTGAAACGGGTTGCCAAGCTTCCAAAAAACTACGAGTGTCCTGAAATCTCAGCATATGTTTCTTCACCCAATCTTGAAGATACTTGGTGATAATGAGCAGTACACCAATCCCACTGGGTTCAGCAAATTTCGTTCTTCTAGGTTGAAACATTCGTTGGCAGTAAGAGTTTGAATTTTCAGGTTTCACTCTGTTTTCTCGTATATTAATAGATGAATATGGAACACCAAATCAAACACGGTTTGTGCTAGCCCCTTGAAACTGGACACAATAAAGTAGTTCTAAGTTCTCTCTGTATGGTTTGTGTCCAATTGAAGTTTCCCTAGGAGGGAGTGGTGAAACACACTTTCGTTTGGAAGAGGTTGCCAAGCTTCCAAAATACTACGAGTGTCCTGAAATCTCAGCATATGTTTTTTCACCCAATCTTGAAGATACTTGGTGGTAATGAGCAGTACACCAATCCCACTTGACTCAGCAAATTTCGTTCTTCTAGGTTGAAGCATTCGTTGGCAGTAAGAGTTTGAATTTTCAGGTTTCACTCTGTTTTCTCCTATATTGGTAGATGAATTTGGAACTCCAAATCAAACACGGATTCTGCTAGCCCCTTGAAATTTGACACAATAAAGTAGTTCTAAGTTCTATCTGTATGGTTTGTGTCCAATTGAAGTTTCCCTAGGAGGGAGTGGTGAAACACACTTTCGTTTGGAAGAGGTTGCCAAGCTTCCAAAATACTACGAGTGTCCTGAAATCTCAGCATATGTTTTTTCACCCAATCTTGAAGATACTTGGTGGTAATGAGCAGTACACCAATCCACTTGGCTCAGCAAATTTCATTCTTCTAGGTTGAAGCATTCGTTTGCAATAAGAGTTTGAATTTTCAGGTTTCACTCTGTTTTCTCCTATATTGATACATGAATTTGGAACTCTAAATCAAGCACGGTTTGTGCTAGCCCTTGAAACTTGACACAATAAAGTAGTTCTAAGTTCTATGTGTACGGTTTGTTTCCTCTTGAAGTAGCCCTAGGAGGGAGTGGTGAAACACACTTTCGTATGAAACGGGTTGCCAAGCTTCCATAAAACTACGAGTGTTCTGAAATCTCAGCATACGTTTCTTCAAGCCAATCTTGAAGATACTTGGTGATAATGAGCAGTACACCAATCCCACTGGGTTCATCAAATTTCGTTCTTCTAGGTTGAAACATTCGTTGGCAGTAAGAGTTTGAATTTTCAGGTTTCACTCTGTTTTTCTCGTATATTAATAGATGAATTTGGAACACCAACTCAAACACGGTTTGTGCTAGCCCCTTGAAACTGGACACAATAAAGTAGTTCTAAGTTCTCTCTGTATGGTTTGTGTCCAATTGAAGTTTCCCTAGGAGGGAGTGGTGAAACACACTTTAGTTTGGAAGAGGTTGCCAAGCTTCCAAAATACTACGAGTGTCCTGAAATCTCAGCATATGTTTTTCACCCAATCTTGAAGATACTTGGTGGTAATGAGCAGTACACCAATCCCACTTGACTCAGCAAATTTCGTTCTTCTAGGTTGAAGCATTCGTTGCAATAAGAGTTTGAATTTTCAGGTTTCACTGTTTCTCCTATATTGATACATGAATTTGGAACTCTAAATCAAGCACGGTTTGTGCTAGCCCCTTGAAACTTGACACAATAAAGTAGTTCTAAGTTCTATGTGTATGGTTTGTTTCCTCTTGAAGTTTCCCTAGGAGAGAGTGGTGAAACACACTTTCGTTTGAAACGGGTTGCCAAGCTTCCGAAAAACTACGAGTGTCCTGAAACCTCAGCATACGTTTTTTCACCCAATCGTGAAGATACTTGGTGATAATGAGCAGTACAAAAATCCCACTGGGTTCAGCAAATTTCGTTCTTCTAGGTTGAAGCATTCGTTGGCAGTAAGAGTTTGAATTTTCAGGTTTCACTCTGTTTTCTCCTATATTGATAGATGAATTTGGAACTCCAAATCAAACACGGTTTGTGCTAGCCCCTTGAAACTGGACACAATCAAGTAGTTCTAAGTTCTATCTGTATGGTTTGTGTCCAATTGAAGTTTCCCTAGGAGGGAGTGGTGAAACACACTTTCGTTTGGAAGAGGTTGCCAAGCTTCCAATATACTACGAGTGTCCTGATATCTCAGCATATGTTTTTTCACCCAATCTTGAAGATACTTGGTGGTAATGAGCAGTACACCAATCCCACTTGGCTCAGCAAATTTTGTTCATCTAGGTTGAAGCATTCGTTTGCAATAAGAGTTTGAATTTTCAGGTTTCACTCTGTTTTCTCCTATATTGATACATGAATTTGGAACTCTAAATCAAGCACGGTTTGTGCTAGCCCCTTGAAACTTGACACAATAAAGTAGTTCTAAGTTCTATGTGTACGGTTTGTTTCCTCTTGAAGTAGCCCTAGGAGGGAGTCGTGAAACACACTTTCGTTTGAAACGGGTTGCCAAGCTTCCAAAAAACTACGAGTGTCCTGAAATCTCAGCATATGTTTTTTCACCCATTCTTGAAGATACTTGGTGATAATGAGTAGTACACCAATCCCACTCGGTTCAGCAAATTTCGTTCTTCTAGGTTGAAACATTCGTTGGCAGTAAGAGTTTGAGGTTTCAGGTTTCACTCTGTTTTCTCCTATATTGATACATGAATTTGGAACTCTAAATCAAGCACGGTTTGTGCTAGCCCCTTGAAACTTGACACAATAAAGTAGTTCTAAGTTCTATGTGTACGTTTTGTTTCCTCTTGAAGTAGCCCTAGGAGGGAGTGGTGAAACACACTTTCGTTTGAAACGGGTTGCCAAGCTTCCATAAAACTACGAGTGTCTTGAAATCTCAGCATACGTTTCTTCAGCCAATCTTGAAGATACTTTGTGATAATGAGCAGTACACCAATCCCACTGGGTTCAGCAAATTTCGTTCTTCTAGGTTGAAACATTCGTTGGCAGTAAGAGTTTGAATTTTCAGGTTTCACTCTGTTTTCTCGTATATTAATAGATGAATTTGGAACTCCAAATCAATAACGGTTTGTGCTAGCCCCTTGAAACTGGGCACAATAAAGTAGTTCTAAGTTCTCTCTGTATGGTTTGTGTCCAATTGAAGTTTCCCTAGGAGGGAGTGGTGAAACACACTTTCGTTTGGAAGAGGTTGCCAAGCTTCCAAAATACTACGAGTGTCCTGAAATCTCAGCATATGTTTTTTCACCCAATCTTGAAGATACTTGGTGGTAATGAGCAGTACACCAATCCCACTTGACTCAGCAAATTTCGTTCTTCTAGGTTGAAGCATTCGTTTGCAATAAGAGTTTGAGTTTTCAGGTTTCACTCTGTTTTCTCCTATATTGATACATGAATTTGGAACTCTAAATCAAGCACGGTTTGTGCTAGCTCCTTGAAACTTGACACAATAAAGTAGTTCTAAGTTCGATGTGTTTGGTTTGTTTCCTCTTGAAGTAGCCCTAGGAGGGAGTGGTAAAACACACTTTCGTTTGAAACGGGTTGCCAAGCTTCCATAAAACTACGAGTGTCCTGAAATCTCAGCATACGTTTCTTCAGCCAATCTTGAAGATACTTGGTGATAATGAGCAGTACACCAATCCCACTGGGTTCAGCAAATTTCGTTCTGCTAGGTTGAAGCAATCGTTGGCAGTAAGAGTTTGAATTTTCAGGTTTCACTCTGTTTCTCCTATATTGCTAGATGAATTTGGAACTCCAAATCAAACACGGTTTGTGCTAGCCCCTTGAAACTGGACACACTAAAGTAGTTCTAAGTTCTATCTGTATGGTTTGTGCCCAATTGAAGTTTCCCTAGGAGGGAGTGGTGAAACACACTTTCGTTTGGAAGAGGTTGCCAAGCTTCCAAAATACTACGAGTGTCCTGAAATTTCAGCATATGTTTTTTCACCCAATCTTGAAGATACTTGGTGGTAATGAGCAGTACACCAATCCCACTTGACTCAGCAAATTTCGTTCTTCTAGATTGAAGCATTCGTTTGCAATAAGAGTTTGAGTTTTCAGGTTTCACTCTGTTTTCTCCTATATTGATACATGAAATTGGAACTCTAAATCAAGAACGGTTTGTGCTAGCCTCTTGAAACTTGACACAATAAAGTAGTTCTAAGTTCTATGTGTATGGTTTTTTCCTCTTGAAGTAGCCCTAGGAGGGAGTGGTGAAACACACTTTCGTTTGAAACGGGTTGCCAAGCTTCCATAAAACTACGAGTGTCCTGAAATCTCAGCATATGTTTTTTCACCCAATCTTGAAGATACTTGGTGGTAATGAGCAGTACACCAATCCCACTTGGCTCAGCAAATTTCGTTCTTCTAGGTTGAAGCATTCGTTTGCAATAAGTGTTTGAATTTTCAGGTTTCACTCTGTTTTCTCCTATATTGATACATGAATTTGGAACTCTAAATCAAGCACGGTTTGTGCTAGCCCCTTGAAACTTGACACAATAAAGTAGTTCTAAGTTCTATGTGTATGTTTGTTTCCTCTTGAAGTAGCCCTATGAGGGAGTGGTGAAGCACACTTTCGTTTGGAAGAGGTTGCCAAGCTTCCAAAAAACTACGAGTGTTCTGAAATCTCAGCATATGTTTTTTCACCCATTCTTGAAGATACTTGGTGATAATGAGCAGTACACCAATCCCACTGGGTTCAGCAAATTTCGTTCTTCTAGGTTGAAGCATTCGTTGGCAGTAAGAGTTTGAATTTGCAGGTTTCACTCTGTTTTCTCCTATATTGATAGATGAATTTGGAACTCCAAATCAAACACGGTTTGTGCTTGCCCCTTGAAACTGGACACAATAAAGTAGTTCTAAGTTCTATCTGTATGGTTTGTGTCCAATAGAAGTTTCCCTAGGAGGGAGTGGTGAAACACACTTTCGTTTGGAAGGGTGCCAAGCTTCCAAAATACTACGAGTGTCCTGAAATCTCAGCATATGTTTTTTCACCCAATCTTGAAGATAATTGGTGGTAATGAGGAGTACACCAATCCCACTTGACTCAGCAAATTTCGTTCTTCTAGGTTGAAGCATTCGTATGCAATAAGACTTTGAGTTTTCAGGTTTCACTCTGTTTTCTCCTATATTGATACATGAATTTGGAACTCTAAATCAAGCACGGTTTGTGCTAGCCCCTTGAAACTGGACACAATAAAGTAGTTCTAAGTTCTTGTGTACGGTTTGTTTCCTCTTGAAGTAGCCCTATGAGGGAGTGGTGAAGCACACTTTCGTTTGAAACGGGTTGCCAAGCTTCCAAAACCTACGAGTGTCCTGAAATCTCAGCATATGTTTTTTCACCCATTCTTGAAGATACTTGGTGATAATGAGCAGTACACCAATCCCACTGGGTTCAGCAAATTTCATTCTTCTAGGTTGAAGCATTCGTTGGCATTAGAGTTTGAATTTGAAGGTTTCACTCTGTTTTCTCCTATATTGATAGATGAATTTGGAACTCCAAATCAAACACGGTTTGTGATAGCCCCTGAAACTGGACACAATAAAGTTGTTCTAAGTTCTATCTGTATGGTTTGTGTCCAATTGAAGTTTCCCTAGGAGGGAGTGGTGAAACACACTTTAGTTTGGAAGAGGTTGCCAAGCTTCCAAAATACTACGAGTGTCCTGAAATCTCAGCATATGTTTTTTCACCCAATCTTGAAGATACTTGGTGGTAATGAGCAGTACACCAATCCCACTTGACTCAGCAAATTTCGTTCTTCTAGGTTGAAGCATTTGTTTGCAATAAGAGTTTGAATTTTCAGGTTTCACTGTTTTCTCCTATATTGATACATGAATTTGGAACTCTAAATCAAGCACGGTTTGTGCTAGCCCCTTGAAACTTGACACAATAAAGTAGTTCTAAGTTCTATGTGTATGGTTTGTTTCCTCTTGAAGTTTCCCTAGGAGAGAGTGGTGAAACACACTTTCGTTTGAAACGGGTTGCCAAGCTTCCGAAAAACTACGAGTGTCCTGAAACCTCAGCATACGTTTTTTCACCCAATCGTGAAGATACTTGGTGATAATGAGCAGTACAAAAATCCCACTGGGTTCAGCAAATTTCGTTCTTCTAGGTTTGAAAGCATTCGTTGGCAGTAAGAGTTTGAATTTTCAGGTTTCACTCTGTTTTCTCCTATATTGATAGATGAATTTGGAACTCCAAATCAAACACGGTTTGTGCTAGCCCCTTGAAACTGGACACAATCAAGTAGTTCTAAGTTCTATCTGTATGGTTTGTGTCCAATTGAAGTTTCCCTAGGAGGGAGTGGTGAAACACACTTTCGTTTGGAAGAGGTTGCCAAGCTTCCAATATACTACGAGTGTCCTGATATCTCAGCATATGTTTTTTCACCCAATCTTGAAGATACTTGGTGGTAATGAGCAGTACACCAATCCCACTTGGCTCAGCAAATTTTGTTCATCTAGGTTGAAGCATTCGTTTGCAATAAGAGTTTGAATTTTCAGGTTTCACTCTGTTTTCTCCTATATTGATACATGAATTTGGAACTCTAAATCAAGCACGGTTTGTGCTAGCCCCTTGAAACTTGACACAATAAAGTAGTTCTAAGTTCTATGTGTACGGTTTGTTTCCTCTTGAAGTAGCCCTAGGGAGGGAGTCGTGAAACACACTTTCGTTTGAAACGGGTTGCCAAGCTTCCAATAAACTACGAGTGTCCTGAAATCTCAGCATATGTTTTTTCACCCATTCTTGAAGATACTTGGTGATAATGAGTAGTACACCAATCCCACTCGTTCAGCAAATTTCGTTCTTCTAGGTTGAATCATTCGTTGGCAGTAAGAGTTTGAGGTTTCAGGTTTCACTCTGTTTCTCCTGATATTGATACATGAATTTGGAACTCTAAATCAAGCACGGTTTGTGCTAGCCCCTTGAAACTTGGACACAATAAAGTAGTTCTAAGT
>NW_027515616.1:0-74507 GCF_048772815.1 Callospermophilus lateralis
AAGGTTCAAACACGGTTTGTGCTAGCTCCGTGAAACTTGACAAAATGAAGTAGTTCTAAGTTCTATCTCTATGGTTTGTTTCCTCTTGAAGTACCCCATGCAGAGACTGGCGAAGAACACTTTCGTTTGAAAGGGGTTGCCAAGCTTCCAAAAAACTACTCGTTTGCTGAAATCTCAGCAAGCATTTTTTCACCAAATCTTGATGATAGTTGGTGGTAATGATCAGTTCACTAAGCCCACTTGGCTGCCCAATTTTCACTCTTCTAGGTTCAAGCGTTCGTTTCCAGTAACACTTTGAATTTTTAGGTTTCACTCTGTTTTCTGCTATATAGATAGATGTCTTTGAAACTCTAAATCAAACACGGTTTGTGCTAGCTCCTTGAAACTTGACAAAATGAAGTAGTTGTTAGTTCTATCTCTATGGTTTTTTTCCTCTTGAAGTACCCCATGCAGAGACTGGCGAAAAACACTTTCGTTTGAAAGGGGTTGCCAAGCTTCCAAAAAACTACTAGTTTGATGAAATCTCAGCAAACATTTTTTCACCAAATCTTGATGATACTTGGTGGTAATGATCAGTTCACTAATCCCACTTGGCTGCCCAAATTTTATTCTTCTAGGTTGAAGCTTTCGTTTCCAGTGACTGTTTGAATTTTTAGGTTTCACTCTGTTTTCTCCAACATAGATAGCTGTGTTTGGAATTCTAAATCAAACACGGTTTGTGCTATCTCCTTGAAACTTGACCAAATGAAGTAGTTCTAAGTTCTATCTCTATGGTTTGTTTCCTCTTGAAGTACCCCATGCAGAGACTGGCGAAAAACACTTTCGTTTGAAAGGGGTTGCCAAGCTTCCAAAAAACTAGTAGTTTGCTGAAATCTCAGCAAACATTTTTTCACCAAATCTTGATGATACTTGGTGGTAATGATCAGTTCACTAATCCCACTTGGCTGCCCAACTTTCACTCTTCTAGGTTCAAGCGTTCGTTTCCAGTAACACTTTGAATTTTTAGGTTTCACTCTGTTTTCTGGTATATAGATAGATGTGTTTGAAACTCTAAATCAAACACGGTTTGTGCTAGCTCCGTGAAACTTGACAAAATGAATTAGTTCTAAGTTCTAGCTCTATGGTTTGTTTCCTCTTGAAGTACCCCATGCAGAGACTGGCGAAAAACACTTTCGTTTGAAAGGGTTGCCAAGCTTTCAAAAAACTACTAGTTTGCTGAAATCTCAGCAAACATTTTTTCACCAAATCTTGATGATACTTGGTGGTAATGATCAGTTCACTAAGCCCACTTGGCTGCCCAATTTTCACTCTTCTAGGTTCAAGCGTTCATTTCCAGTAACACTTTGAATTTTTAGGTTTCACTCTGTTTTCTGCTACATAGATAGATGTGTTGAAACTCTAAATCAAACACGGTTTGTGCTAGCTCCTTGAAACTTGACAAAATGAAGTAGTTCTAAGTTCTAGCTCTATGGTTTGTTTCCTCTTGAAGTACCCCATGGAGAGACTGGCGAAAACCACTTTCGTTTTAAAGGGGTTGCCAAGCTTCCAAAAAACTACTAGTTTGCTGAAATCTCAGCAAACATTTTTTCACCAAAACTTGATGATACTTGGTGGTAATGATCAGTTCACTAAGCCCACTTGGCTGCCCAATTTTTACTCTTCTAGGTTCAAGCGTTCGTTTCCAGTAACACTTTGAATTTTTAGGTTTCACTCTGTTTTCTGCTATATAGATAGATGTCTTTGAAACTCTAAATCAAACACGGTTTGTGCTAACTCGTGAAACTTGACAAAATGAAGTATTTCTAAGTTCTAGCTCTATGGTTTGTTTCCTCTTGAAGTACCCCATGCAGAGACTGGCGAAGAACACTTTCGTTTGAAAGGGGTTGCCAAGCTTCCAAAAAACTACTCGTTTGCTGAAATCTCAGCAAACATTTATTCACCAAATCTTGATGATACTTGGTGGTAATGATCAGTTCACTAAGCCCACTTGGCTGCCCAACTTTCACTCTTCTAGGTTCAAGCGTTCGTTTCCAGTAACACTATGAATTTTTAGTTTTCACTCTGTTTTCTGCTATATAGATAGATGTGTTTGAAACTCTAAATCAAACACGGTTTGTGCTAGCTCCTTGAAACTTGACCAAATGAAGTAGTTCTAAGTTCTATCTCTTTGGTTTGTTTCCTCTTGAAGTACCCCATGCAGAGACTGGCGAAAAACACTTTCGTTTGAAAGGGGTTGCCAAGCATCCAAAAAACTACTAGTTTGCTGAAATCTCAGCAAACATTTTTTCACCAAATCTTGATGATACTTGGTGGTAATGATCAGTTCACTAAGCCCACTTGGCCCCCAATTTTTACTCTTCTAGGTTCAAGCGTTCGTTTCCAGTAACACTTTGAAATTTTAGGTTTCACTCTGTTTTCTGCTATATAGATAGCTGTGTTTGGAATTCTAAATCAAACACGGTTTGTGCTAGCTCCTTGAAAGTTGACCAAATGAAGTAGTTCTAAGTTCTATCTCTATGGTTTGTTTCCTCTTGAAGTACCCCATGCAGAGCCTGGCGAAAAACACTTTCGTTTTAAAGGGGTTGCCAAGCTTCCAAAAAACTACTAGTTTGCTGAAATATCAGCAAACATTTTTTCACCAAAACTTGATGATACTTGGTGGTAATGATCAGTTCACTAAGCCCACTTGGCTGCCCAACTTTCACTCTTCTAGGTTCAAGCGTTCGTTTCCAGTAACAGTTTGAATTTTTAGGTTTCACTCTGTTTTCTGGTATATAGATAGATGTGTTTGAAACTCTAAATCAAACACGGTTTGTGCTAGCTCCTTGAAACTTGACAAAATGAAGTAGTTCTAAGTTCTAGCTCTATGGTTTATTTCCTCTTGAAGTACCCCATGCAGAGACTCGCGAAGAACACTTTCGTTTGAAAGGGGTTGCCAAGCTTCCAAAAAACTACTAGTTTGCTGAAATCTCAGCAAACATTTTTTCACCAAATCTTGATGATACTTGGTGGTAATGATCAGTTTACTAAGCACACTTGGCTGCCCAATTTTCACTCTTCTAGGTTCAAGGGTTCGTTTCCAGTAACACTTTGAATTTATAGGTTTCACTCTGTTTTCTGCTATATAGATAGATGTGTTTGAAACTCTAAATCAAACACGGTTTGTGCTAGCTCCTTGAAACTTGACAAAATGAAGTAGTTTTAAGTTCTATCTCTATGGTTTGTTTCCTCTTGAAGTACCCCATACAGAAACTGGCGAAAAACACTTTATTTGAAAGGGGTTGCCATGCTTCCAAAAAACTACTAGTTTGCTGAAATCTCAGCAAACATTTTTTCACCAAATCTTGATGATACTTGGTGGTAATGTTCAGTTCACTAATCCCACTTGGCTGCCCAACTTTCACTCTTCTAGGTTCAAGCGTTCGTTTCCAGTAACACTTTGAATTTTTAGGTTTCACTCTGTTTTCTGCTATATAGATAGATGTGTTTGAATCTCTAAATCAAACACGGTTTGTGCTAGCTCCGTGAAACTTGACCAAATGAAGTAGTTCTAAGTTCTATCTCTATGGTTTGTTTCCTCTTGAAGTACCCCATGCAGAGACTGGCGAAGAACACTTTCATTTGAAAGGGGTTGCCAAGCTTCCAAAAAACTAGTAGTTTGCTGAAATCTCAGCAAACATTTTTTCACCAAATCTTGATGATACTTGGTGGTAATGATCAGTTCACTAATCCCACTTGGCTGCCCAACTTTCACTCTTCTAGGTTCAAGCGTTCGTTTCCAGTAACACTTTGAATTTTTAGGTTTCACTCTGTTTTCTGGTATATAGATAGATGTGTTTGAAACTCTAAATCAAACACGGTTTGTGCTAGCTCCGTGAAACTTGACAAAATGAAGTAGTTCTAAGTTCTAGCTCTATGGTTTGTTTCCTCTTGAAGTACCCCATGCAGAGACTGGCGAAGAACACTTTCGTTTGAAAGGGGTTGCCAAGCTTTCAAAAAACTACTAGTTTGCTGAAATCTCAGCAAACATTTTTTCACCAAATCTTGATGATACTTGGTGGTAATGATCAGTTCACTAACCCAATTGGCTGCCCAATTTTCACTCTTCTAGGTTCAAGCGTTCGTTTCCAGTAACACTTTGAATTTTTAGGTTTCACTCTGTTTTCTGCTATATAGATAGATGTGTTGAAACTCTAAATCAAACACGGTTTGTGCTAGCTCCTTGAAACTTGACCAAATGAAGTAGTTCTAAGTTCTATCTCTATGGTTTGTTTCCTCTTGAAGTACCCCATGCAGAGACTGGCGAAAAACACTTTCGTTTTAAAGGGGTTGCCAAGCTTCCAAAAAACTACTAGTTTGCTGAAATCTCAGCAAACATTTTTTCACCAAAACTTGATGATACTTGGTGGTAATGATCAGTTCACTAAGCCCACTTGGCTGCCCAACTTTCACTCTTCTAGGTTCAAGCGTACGTTTCCAGTAACAGTTTGAATTTTTAGGTTTCACTCTGTTTTCTGCAATATAGATAGATGTGTTTGAAACTCTAAATCAAACACGGTTTGTGCTAGCTCCTTGAAACTTGACAAAATGAAGTAGTTCTAAGTTCTATCTCTATGGTTTGTTTCCTCTTGAAGTACCCCATGCAGAAACTGGGGAAAAAACACTTTATTTGAAAGGGGTTGCCATGCTTCCAAAAAACTACTAGTTTGCTGAAATCTCAGCAAACATTTTTTCACCAAATCTTGATGATACTTGGTGGTAATGATCAGTTCACTAATCCCACTTGGCTGCCCAACTTTCACTCTTCTAGGTTCAAGCGTTCGTTTCCAGTAACACTTTGAATTTTTAGGTTTCACTCTGTTTTCTGCTATATAGATAGATGTGTTTGAACCTCTAAATCAAACACGGTTTGTGCTAGCTCCGTGAAACTTGACAAAATGAAGTAGTTCTAAGTTCTATCTCTATGGTTTGTTTCCTCTTGAAGTACCCCATGCAGAGACTGGCGAAGAACACTTTCGTTTGAAAGGGGTTGCCAAGCTTCCAAAAAACTACTCGTTTGCTGAAATCTCAGCAAGCATTTTTTCACCAAATCTTGATGATAGTTGGTGGTAATGATCAGTTCACTAAGCCCACTTGGCTGCCCAATTTTCACTCTTCTAGGTTCAAGCGTTCGTTTCCAGTAACACTTTGAATTTTTAGGTTTCACTCTGTTTTCTGCTATATAGATAGATGTCTTTGAAACTCTAAATCAAACACGGTTTGTGCTAGCTCCTTGAAACTTGACAAAATGAAGTAGTTGTTAGTTCTATCTCTATGGTTTTTTTCCTCTTGAAGTACCCCATGCAGAGACTGGCGAAAAACACTTTCGTTTGAAAGGGGTTGCCAAGCTTCCAAAAAACTACTAGTTTGATGAAATCTCAGCAAACATTTTTTCACCAAATCTTGATGATACTTGGTGGTAATGATCAGTTCACTAATCCCACTTGGCTGCCCAAATTTTATTCTTCTAGGTTGAAGCTTTCGTTTCCAGTGACTGTTTGAATTTTTAGGTTTCACTCTGTTTTCTCCAACATAGATAGCTGTGTTTGGAATTCTAAATCAAACACGGTTTGTGCTATCTCCTTGAAACTTGACCAAATGAAGTAGTTCTAAGTTCTATCTCTATGGTTTGTTTCCTCTTGAAGTACCCCATGCAGAGACTGGCGAAAAACACTTTCGTTTGAAAGGGGTTGCCAAGCTTCCAAAAAACTAGTAGTTTGCTGAAATCTCAGCAAACATTTTTTCACCAAATCTTGATGATACTTGGTGGTAATGATCAGTTCACTAATCCCACTTGGCTGCCCAACTTTCACTCTTCTAGGTTCAAGCGTTCGTTTCCAGTAACACTTTGAATTTTTAGGTTTCACTCTGTTTTCTGGTATATAGATAGATGTGTTTGAAACTCTAAATCAAACACGGTTTGTGCTAGCTCCGTGAAACTTGACAAAATGAATTAGTTCTAAGTTCTAGCTCTATGGTTTGTTTCCTCTTGAAGTACCCCATGCAGAGACTGGCGAAAAACACTTTCGTTTGAAAGGGTTGCCAAGCTTTCAAAAAACTACTAGTTTGCTGAAATCTCAGCAAACATTTTTTCACCAAATCTTGATGATACTTGGTGGTAATGATCAGTTCACTAAGCCCACTTGGCTGCCCAATTTTCACTCTTCTAGGTTCAAGCGTTCATTTCCAGTAACACTTTGAATTTTTAGGTTTCACTCTGTTTTCTGCTACATAGATAGATGTGTTGAAACTCTAAATCAAACACGGTTTGTGCTAGCTCCTTGAAACTTGACAAAATGAAGTAGTTCTAAGTTCTAGCTCTATGGTTTGTTTCCTCTTGAAGTACCCCATGGAGAGACTGGCGAAAACCACTTTCGTTTTAAAGGGGTTGCCAAGCTTCCAAAAAACTACTAGTTTGCTGAAATCTCAGCAAACATTTTTTCACCAAAACTTGATGATACTTGGTGGTAATGATCAGTTCACTAAGCCCACTTGGCTGCCCAATTTTTACTCTTCTAGGTTCAAGCGTTCGTTTCCAGTAACACTTTGAATTTTTAGGTTTCACTCTGTTTTCTGCTATATAGATAGATGTCTTTGAAACTCTAAATCAAACACGGTTTGTGCTAACTCGTGAAACTTGACAAAATGAAGTATTTCTAAGTTCTAGCTCTATGGTTTGTTTCCTCTTGAAGTACCCCATGCAGAGACTGGCGAAGAACACTTTCGTTTGAAAGGGGTTGCCAAGCTTCCAAAAAACTACTCGTTTGCTGAAATCTCAGCAAACATTTATTCACCAAATCTTGATGATACTTGGTGGTAATGATCAGTTCACTAAGCCCACTTGGCTGCCCAACTTTCACTCTTCTAGGTTCAAGCGTTCGTTTCCAGTAACACTATGAATTTTTAGTTTTCACTCTGTTTTCTGCTATATAGATAGATGTGTTTGAAACTCTAAATCAAACACGGTTTGTGCTAGCTCCTTGAAACTTGACCAAATGAAGTAGTTCTAAGTTCTATCTCTTTGGTTTGTTTCCTCTTGAAGTACCCCATGCAGAGACTGGCGAAAAACACTTTCGTTTGAAAGGGGTTGCCAAGCATCCAAAAAACTACTAGTTTGCTGAAATCTCAGCAAACATTTTTTCACCAAATCTTGATGATACTTGGTGGTAATGATCAGTTCACTAAGCCCACTTGGCCCCCAATTTTTACTCTTCTAGGTTCAAGCGTTCGTTTCCAGTAACACTTTGAAATTTTAGGTTTCACTCTGTTTTCTGCTATATAGATAGCTGTGTTTGGAATTCTAAATCAAACACGGTTTGTGCTAGCTCCTTGAAAGTTGACCAAATGAAGTAGTTCTAAGTTCTATCTCTATGGTTTGTTTCCTCTTGAAGTACCCCATGCAGAGCCTGGCGAAAAACACTTTCGTTTTAAAGGGGTTGCCAAGCTTCCAAAAAACTACTAGTTTGCTGAAATATCAGCAAACATTTTTTCACCAAAACTTGATGATACTTGGTGGTAATGATCAGTTCACTAAGCCCACTTGGCTGCCCAACTTTCACTCTTCTAGGTTCAAGCGTTCGTTTCCAGTAACAGTTTGAATTTTTAGGTTTCACTCTGTTTTCTGGTATATAGATAGATGTGTTTGAAACTCTAAATCAAACACGGTTTGTGCTAGCTCCTTGAAACTTGACAAAATGAAGTAGTTCTAAGTTCTAGCTCTATGGTTTATTTCCTCTTGAAGTACCCCATGCAGAGACTCGCGAAGAACACTTTCGTTTGAAAGGGGTTGCCAAGCTTCCAAAAAACTACTAGTTTGCTGAAATCTCAGCAAACATTTTTTCACCAAATCTTGATGATACTTGGTGGTAATGATCAGTTTACTAAGCACACTTGGCTGCCCAATTTTCACTCTTCTAGGTTCAAGGGTTCGTTTCCAGTAACACTTTGAATTTATAGGTTTCACTCTGTTTTCTGCTATATAGATAGATGTGTTTGAAACTCTAAATCAAACACGGTTTGTGCTAGCTCCTTGAAACTTGACAAAATGAAGTAGTTCTAAGTTCTATCTCTATGGTTTGTTTCCTCTTGAAGTACCCCATACAGAAACTGGCGAAAAACACTTTATTTGAAAGGGGTTGCCATGCTTCCAAAAAACTACTAGTTTGCTGAAATCTCAGCAAACATTTTTTCACCAAATCTTGATGATACTTGGTGGTAATGTTCAGTTCACTAATCCCACTTGGCTGCCCAACTTTCACTCTTCTAGGTTCAAGCGTTCGTTTCCAGTAACACTTTGAATTTTTAGGTTTCACTCTGTTTTCTGCTATATAGATAGATGTGTTTGAATCTCTAAGTCAAACACGGTTTGTGCTAGCTCCGTGAAACTTGACCAAATGAAGTAGTTCTAAGTTCTATCTCTATGGTTTGTTTCCTCTTGAAGTACCCCATGCAGAGACTGGCGAAGAACACTTTCATTTGAAAGGGGTTGCCAAGCTTCCAAAAAACTAGTAGTTTGCTGAAATCTCAGCAAACATTTTTTCACCAAATCTTGATGATACTTGGTGGTAATGATCAGTTCACTAATCCCACTTGGCTGCCCAACTTTCACTCTTCTAGGTTCAAGCGTTCGTTTCCAGTAACACTTTGAATTTTTAGGTTTCACTCTGTTTTCTGGTATATAGATAGATGTGTTTGAAACTCTAAATCAAACACGGTTTGTGCTAGCTCCGTGAAACTTGACAAAATGAAGTAGTTCTAAGTTCTAGCTCTATGGTTTGTTTCCTCTTGAAGTACCCCATGCTGGCGAAGAACACTTTCGTTTGAAAGGGGTTGCCAAGCTTTCAAAAAACTACTAGTTTGCTGAAATCTCAGCAAACATTTTTTCACCAAATCTTGATGATACTTGGTGGTAATGATCAGTTCACTAACCCAATTGGCTGCCCAATTTTCACTCTTCTAGGTTCAAGCGTTCGTTTCCAGTAACACTTTGAATTTTTAGGTTTCACTCTGTTTTCTGCTATATAGATAGATGTGTTGAAACTCTAAATCAAACACGGTTTGTGCTAGCTCCTTGAAACTTGACCAAATGAAGTAGTTCTAAGTTCTATCTCTATGGTTTGTTTCCTCTTGAAGTACCCCATGCAGAGACTGGCGAAAAACACTTTCGTTTTAAAGGGGTTGCCAAGCTTCCAAAAAACTACTAGTTTGCTGAAATCTCAGCAAACATTTTTTCACCAAAACTTGATGATACTTGGTGGTAATGATCAGTTCACTAAGCCCACTTGGCTGCCCAATTTTTACTCTTCTAGGTTCAAGCGTTCGTTTCCAGTAACACTTTGAAATTTTAGGTTTCACTCTGTTTTCTGCTATATAGATAGATGTCTTTGAAACTCTAAATCAAACACGGTTTGTGCTAGTTCCTTGAAACTTGACAAAATGAAGTAGTTGTTAGTTCTATCTCTATGGTTTTTTTCCTCTTGATGTACCCCATGGAAAGACTGGCGAAAAACACTTTCGTTTGAAAGGGGTTGCCAAGCTTCCAAAAGACTACTAGTTTGCTGAAATCTCAGCAAACATTTTTTCACCAAATCTTGATGATACTTGGTGGTAATGATCAGTTCCCTAATCCCACTTGGCTGCCCAACTTTCACTCTTCTAGGTTCAAGCGTACGTTTCCAGTAACAGTTTGAATTTTTAGGTTTCACTCTGTTTTCTGCTATATAGATAGATGTGTTTGAAACTCTAAATCAAACACGGTTTGTGCTAGCTCCGTGAAACTTGACAAAATGAAGTAGTTCTAAGTTCTATCTCTATGGTTTGTTTCCTCTTGAAGTACCCCATGCAGAGACTGGCGAAGAACACTTTCGTTTTAAAGGGGTTGCCAAGCTTCCAAAAAACTACTCGTTTGCTGAAATCTCAGCAAACATTTTTTCACCAAATCTTGATGATACTTGGTGGTAATGATCAGTTCACTAATCCCACTTGGCTGCCCAACTTTCACTCTTCTAGGTTCAAGCGTTCGTTTCCAGTAACACTTTGAATTTTTAGGTTTCACTCTGTTTTCTGGTATATAGATAGATGTGTTTGAAACTCTAAATCAAACACGGTTTGTGCTAGCTCCGTGAAACTTGACAAAATGAAGTAGTTCTAAGTTCTATCTCTATGGTTTGTTTCCTCTTGAAGTACCCCATGCAGAGACTGCCGAAGAACACTTTCGTTTGAAAGGGGTTGCCAAGCTTCCAAAAAACTACTAGTTTGCTGAAATCTCAGCAAACATTTTTTCACCAAATCTTGATGATACTTGGTGGTAATGATCAGTTCACTAAGCCCACTTGGCTGCCCAATTTTCACTCTTCTAGGTTCAAGCGTTCGTTTCCAGTAACACTTTGAATTTTTAGGTTTCACTCTGTTTTCTGCTATATAGATAGATGTGTTTGAAACTCTAAATAAACACGGTTTGTGCTAGCTCCTTGAAACTTGACCAAATGAAGTAGTTCTAAGTTCTATATCTATGGTTTGTATCCTCTTGAAGTACCCCATGCAGAGACGGGCGAAAAACACTTTCGTTTGAAAGGGGTTGCCAAGCTTCCAAAAAACTACTAGTTTGCTGAAATCTCAGCAAACATTTTTTCACCAAATCTTGATGATACTTGGTGGTAATGATCAGTTCACTAAGCCCACTTGGCTGCCCAATTTTTACTCTTCTAGGTTGAAGGCTTCGTTGCCAGTAACACTTTGAAATTTTAGGTTTCACTCTGTTTTCTGCTATATAGATAGATGTCTTTGAAACTCTAAATCAAACACGGTTTGTGCTAGCTCCTTGAAACTTGACAAAATGAAGTAGTTCTAAGTTCTATCTCTATGATTTGTTTCCTCTTGAAGTACCCCATGCAGAGACTGGCGAAGAACACTTTCGTTTGAAAGGGGTTGCCAAGCTTCCAAAAAACTACTACTTTGCTGAAATCTCAGCAAACATTTTTTCACCAAAACTTGATGATACTTGGTGGTAATGATCAGTTCACTAAGCCCACTTGGCTGCCCAATTTTTACTCTTCTAGGTTCAAGCGTTCGTTTGCAGTAACGCTTTGAAATTTTAGGTTTCACTCTGTTTTCTGCTATACACATAGATGTCTTTGAAACTCTAAATCAAACACGGTTTGTGCTAGCTCCTTGAAACTCGACCAAATGAAGTAGTTCTAAGTTCTATCTCTATGGTTTGTTTCCTCTTGAAGAACCCCATACAGAGACTGGCGAAGAACACTTTCGTTTGAAAGGGGTTGCCAAGCTTCCAAAAAACTACTAGTTTGCTGAAATCTCAGCAAACATTTTTTCACCAAATCTTGATGATACTTGGTGGTAATGATCAGTTCACTAAGCCCACTTGGCTGCCCAATTTTTACTCTTCTAGGTTCAAGCGTTCGTTTCCAGTAACACTTTGAAATTTTAGGTTTCACTCTGTTTTCTGCTATATAGATAGATATCTTTGAAACTCTAAATCAAACACAGTTTGTGCTAGCTCCTTGAAACTTGACAAAATGAAGTAGTTGTAAGTTCTATCTCTATGGTTTGTTTCCTCTTGAAGTACCCCATGCAGAGACTGGCGAAAAACACTTTCTTTTGAAAGGGGTTGCCAAGCTTCCAAAAAACTACTAGTTTGCTGAAATCTCAGCAAACATTTTTTCACCAAATCTTGATAATACTTGGTGGTAATGATCAGTTCACTTATTCCACTTGGCTGCCCAATTTTTATTTTTCTAGGTTGAAGCATTCGTTTCCAGTAACAGTTTGAATTTTTAGGTTTCACTCTGTTTTCTCCTACATAGATAGCTGTGTTTGGAATTCTAAATCAAACACGGTTTGTGCTAGCTCCTTGAAACTTGACCAAATGAAGTAGTTCTAAGTTCTATCTCTATGGTTTGTTTCCTCTTGAAGTACCCCATGCAGAGACTGGCGAAAAACACTTTCGTTTGAAAGGGGTTGCCAAGCTTCCAAAAAACTACTAGTTTGCTGAAATCTCAGCAAACATTTTTTCACCAAATCTTGATGATACTTGGTGGTAATGATCAGTTCACTAAGCCCACTTGGCTGCCCAATTTTCACTCTTCTAGGTTCAAGCGTTCGTTTCCAGTAACACTTTGAATTTTTAGGTTTCACTCTGTTTTCTGCTATATAGATAGATGTGTTTGAAACTCTAAATCAAACACGGTTTGTGCTACCTCCTTGAAACTTGACAAAATGAAGTAGTTCTAAGTTCTATCTCTATGGTTTGTTTCCTCTTGAAGTACCCCATGCAGAGACTGGCGAAGAAAACTTTCGTTTGAAAGGGGTTGCCAAGCTTCCAAAAAACTACTCGTTTGCTGAAATCTCAGCAAATTTCACCAAATCTTGATGATACTTGGTGGTAATGATCAGTTCACTAAGCCCACTTGGCTGCCCAAATTTTATTCTTCTATGTTGAAGCTTTCGTTTCCAGTGACTGTTTGAATTTTTAGGTTTCACTCTGTTTTCTCCAACATAGATACCTGTGTTTGGAATTCTAAATCAAACACGGTTTGTGCTAGCTCCTTGAAACTTGACCAAATGAAGTAGTTCCAAGTTCTATCTCTATGGTTTGTTTCCTCTTGAAGTACCCCATGCAGAGACTGGCGAAAAACACTTTCGTTTGAAAGGGGGTGCCAAGCTTCCAAAAAACTACTAGTTTGCTGAAATCTCAGCAAACATTTTTTCACCAAATCTTGATGATACTTGGTGGTAATGATCAGTTCACTAAGCCCACATGGCTGCCCAATTTTCACTCTTCTAGGTTCAAGCGTTCGTTTCCAGTAACACTTTGAATTTTTAGGTTTCACTCTGTTTTCTGCTATGTAGATAGATGTGTTTGAAACTCTAAATCAAACACGGTTTGTGCTAGCTCCTTGAAACTTGACAAAATGAAGTAGTTCTAAGTTCTATCTCTATGGTTTGTTTCCTCTTGAAGTACCCCATGCAGAGACTGGCGAAAAACACTTTCGTTTGAAAGGGGTTGCCAAGCTTCCAAAAAACTACTAGTTTGCTGAAATATCAGCAAACATTTTTTCACCAAATCTTGATGATACTTGGTGGTAATGATCAGTTCACTAAGCCCACTTGGCTGCCCAATTTTTACTCTTCTAGGTTGAAGCGTTCGTTTCCAGTAACACTTTGAAATTTTAGGTTTCACTCTGTTTTCTCCTACATAGATAGCTGTGTTTGGAATTCTAAATCAAACACGGTTTGTGCTAGCTCCTTGAAACTTGACCAAATGAAGTAGTTCTAAGTTCTATCTCTATGGTTTGTTTCCTCTTGAAGTACCCCATGCAGAGACTGGCGAAAAACACTTTCATTTGAAAGGGGTTGCCAAGCTTCCAAAAAACTACTAGTTTGCTGAAATCTCAGCAAACATTTTTTCACCAAATCTTGATGATACTTGGTGGTAATGATCATTTCACTAAGCCCACTTGGCTGCCCAATTTTCACTCTTCTAGGTTCAAGCGTTCGTTTCCAGTAACACTTTGAATTTTTAGGTTTCACTCTGTTTTCTGCTATATAGATAGATGTGTTTGAAACTCTAAATCAAACACGGTTTGTGCTAGCTCCTTGAAACTTGACCAAATGAAGTAGTTCTAAGTTCTATCTCTATGGTTTGTTTCCTCTTGAAGTACCCCATGCAGAGACTGGCGAAAAACACTTTCGTTTGAAAGGGGTTGCCAAGCTTCCAAAAAACTACTAGTTTGCTGAAATCTCAAAAACGTTTTTTCACCACAACTTGATGATACTTGGTGGTAATGATCAGTTCACTAAGCCCACTTGGCTGCCCAATATTTACTCTTCTAGGTTCAAGCGTTCGTTTCCAGTAACACTTTGAAATTTTAGGTTTCACTCTGTTTTCTGCTATATAGATAGATGTCTTTGAAACTCTAAATCAAACACGGTTTGTGCTAGCTCCTTGAAACTTGACAAAATGAAGTAGTTCTAAGTTCTATCTCTATGGTTTGTTTCCTCTTGAAGTACCCCATGCAGAGACTGGCGAAAAACACTTTCGTTTGAAAGGGGTTGCCAAGCTTCCAAAAAACTACTAGTTTGCTGAAATCTCAGCAAACATTTTTTCACCAAAACTTGATGATACTTGGTGGTAATGATCAGTTCACTAAGCCCACTTGGCTGCCCAATTTTTACACTTCTAGGTTCAAGCGTTCGTTTCCAGTAACACGTTGAAATTTTAGGTTTCACTCTGTTTTCTGCTATATAGATAGATGTGTTTGAAACTCTAAATCAAACACGGTTTGTGCTAGCTCCTTGAAACTTGACAAAATGAAGTAGTTCTAAGTTCTATCTCTATGGTTTGTTTCCTCTTGAAGTACCCCATGCAGAGACTGGCGAAGAACACTTTCGTTTGAAAGGAGTTGCCAAGCTTCCAAAAAAGTACTAGTTTGCTGATATCTCAGCAAACATTTTTTCACCAAATCTTGATGATACTTGGTGGTAATGATCAGTTCACTAATCCCATTTGGCTGCCCAAGTTTCACTCTTCTAGGTTCAAACGTTCGTTTCCAGTAACAGTTTGAATTTTTAGGTTTCACTCTGTTTTCTGCTATATAGATAGATGTGTTTGAAACTCTAAATCAAACACGGTTTGTGCTAGCTCCTTGAAACTTGACAAAATGAAGTAGTTGTTAGTTCTATCTCTATGTTTTTTTTCCTCTTGAAGTACCCCATGCAGAGACTGGCGAAAAACACTTTCGTTTGAAAGGGGTTGCCAAGCTTCCAAAAAACTACTAGTTTGATGAAATCTCAGCAAACATTTTTTCACCAAATCTTGATGATACTTGGTGGTAATGATCAGTTCACTAATCCCACTTGGCTGCCCAAATTTTATTCTTCTAGGTTGAAGCTTTCGTTTCCAGTGACTGTTTGAATTTTTAGGTTTCACTCTGTTTTCTCCAACATAGATAGCTGTGTTTGGAATTCTAAATCAAACACGGTTTGTGCTAGCTCCTTGAAACTTGACCAAATGAAGTAGTTCTAAGTTCTATCTCTATGGTTTGTTTCCTCTTGAAGTACCCCATGCAGAGACTGGCGAAAAACACTTTCGTTTGAAAGGGGCTGCCAAGCTTCCAAAAACTAGTAGTTTGCTGAAATCTCAGCAAACATTTTTTCACCAAATCTTGATGATACTTGGTGGTAATGATCAGTTCACTAATCCCACTTGGCTGCCCAACTTTCACTCTTCTAGGTTCAAGCGTTCGTTTCCAGTAACAGTGTGAATTTTTAGGTTTCACTCTGTTTTCTGCTATATAGATAGATGTGTTTGAAACTCTAAATCAAACACGGTTTGTGCTAGCTCCGTGAAACTTGACAAAATGAAGTAGTTCTAAGTTCTAGCTCTATGGTTTGTTTCCTCTTGAAGTACCCCATGCAGAAACTGGCGAAAAACCCTTTCGTTTGAAAGGGGTTGCCATGCTTCCAAAAAACTACTAGTTTGCTGAAATCTCAGCAAACATTTTTTCACCAAATCTTGATGATACTTGGTGGTAATGATCAGTTCACTAATCCCACTTGGCTGCCCAACTTTCACTCTTCTAGGTTCAAGCGTTCGTTTCCAGTAACAGTTTGAATTTTTAGGTTTCACTCTGTTTTCTGCTATATAGATAGATGTGTTTGAAACTCTAAATCAAACACGGTTTGTGCTAGCTCCGTGAAACTTGACAAAATGAAGTAGTTCTAAGTTCTATCTCTATGGTTTGTTTCCTCTTTAAGTACCCCATGCAGAGACTGGCGAAGAACACTTTCGTTTTAAAGGGGTTGCCAAGCTTCCAAAAACCTACTCGTTTGCTGAAATCTCAGCAAACATTTTTTCAACAAATCTTGATGATACTTGGTGGTAATGATCAGTTCACTAAGCCCACTTGGCTGCCCAATTTTCACTCTTCTAGGTTCAAGCGTTCGTTTCCAGTAACACTTTGAATGTTTAGGTTTCACTCTGTTTTCTGCTATATAGATAGATGTGTTTGAAACTCTAAATCAAACACGGTTTGTGCTAGCTCCTTGAAACTTGAGCAAATGAAGTAGTTCTAAGTTCTATCTCTATGGTTTGTTTCCTCTTGAAGTACCCCATGCAGAGACTTGCGAAGAACACTTTCGTTTGAAAGGGGTTGCCAAGCTTCCAAAAAACTACTAGTTTGCTGAAATCTCAGCAAACATTTTTTCACCAAAACTTGATGATACTTGGTGGTAATGATCAGTTCACTAAGCCCACTTGGCTGCCCAATTTTTACTCTTCTAGGTTCAAGCGTTCGTTTCCAGTAACACTTTGAAATTTTAGGTTTCACTCTGTTTTCTGCTATATAGATAGATGTCTTTGAAACTCTAAATCAAACACGGTTTGTGCTAGCTCCTTGAAACTTGACAAAATGAAGTAGTTGTTAGTTCTATCTCTACGGTTTTTTTCCTCTTGAAGTACCCCATGCAGAGACTGGCGAAAAACACTTTCGTTTGAAAGGGGTTGCCAAGCTTCCAAAAAACTACTAGTTTGATGAAATTTCAGCAAACATTTTTTCACCAAATCTTGATGATACTTGGTGGTAATGATCAGTTCACTAATCCCACTTGACTGCCCAAATTTTATTCTTCTAGGTTGAAGCTTTCGTTTCCAGTGACTGTTTGAATTTTTAGGTTTCACTCTGTTTTCTCCAACATAGATAGCTGTGTTTGGAATTCTAAATCAAACACGGTTTGTGCTAGCTCTTTGAAACTTGACCAAATGAAGTAGTTCTAAGTTCTATCTCTATGGTTTGTTTCCTCTTGAAGTACCCCATGCAGAGACTGGCGAAAAACACTTTCGTTTGAAAGGGGTTGCCAAGCTTCCAAAAAACTAGTAGTTTGCTGAAATCTCAGCATTTTTTCACCAAATCTTGATGATACTTGGTGGTAATGATCAGTTCACTAATCCCACTTGGCTGCCCAACTTTCACTCTTCTAGGTTCAAGCTTTCGTTTCCAGTAACAGTTTGAATTTTTAGGTTTCACTCTGTTTTCTGGTATATAGATAGATGTGTTTGAAACTCTAAATCAAACACGGTTTGTGCTAGCTCCGTGAAACTTGACAAAATGAAGTAGTTCTAAGTTCTAGCTCTATGGTTTGTTTCCTCTTGAAGTACCCCATGCAGAGACTGGCGAAGAACACTTTCGTTTGAAAGGGGTTGCCAAGCTTTCAAAAAACTACTCGTTTGTTGAAATCTCAGCAAACATTTTTTCACCAATTCTTGATGATACTTGGTGGTAATGATCAGTTCACTAAGCCCACTTGGCTGCCCAATTTTCACTCTTCTAGGTTCAAGCGTTCGTTTCCAGTAACACTTTGAATTTTTAGGTTTCACTCTGTTTTCTGCTATATAGATAGATGTGTTGAAACTCTAAATCAAACACGGTTTGTGCTAGCTCCTTGAAACTTGCCCAAATGAAGTAGTTCTAAGTTCTATCTCTATGGTTTGTTTCCTCTTGAAGTACCCCATGCAGAGACTGGCGAAAAACACTTTCGTTTTAAAGGGGTTGCCAAGCTTCCAAAAAACTACTAGTTTGCTGAAATCTCAGCAAACATTTTTTCACCAAATCTTGATGATACTTGGTGGTAATGATCAGTTCACTAATCCCACTTGGCTGCCCAACTTTCACTCTTCTAGGTTCAAGCTTTCGTTTCCAGTAACAGTTTGAATTTTTAGGTTTCACTCTGTTTTCTGGTATATAGATAGATGTGTTTGAAACTCTAAATCAAACACGGTTTGTGCTAGCTCCTTGAAACTTGACCAAATGAAGTAGTTCTAAGTTCTATCTCTATGGTTTGTTTCCTCTTGAAGTACCCCATGCAGAGACTGGCGAAAAACACTTTCGTTTGAAAGGGGTTGCCAAGCTTCCAAAAAACTACTAGTTTGCTGAAATCTCAAAAACGTTTTTTCACCAAAACTTGATGATACTTGGTGGTAATGATCAGTTCACTAAGCCCACTTGGCTGCCCAATTTTTATCTTCTAGGTTGAAGCGTTCGTTTCCAGTAACACTTTGAAATTTTAGGTTTCACTCTGTTTTCTCCTACATAGATAGCTGTGTTTGGAATTCTAAATCAAACACGGTTTGTGCTAGCTCCTTGAAACTTGACCAAATGAAGTAGTTCTAAGTTCTATCTCTATGGTTTGTTTCCTCTTGAAGTACCCCATGCAGAGACTGGCGAAAAACACTTTCATTTGAAAGGGGTTGCCAAGCTTCCAAAAAACTACTAGTTTGCTGAAATCTCAGCAAACATTTTTTCACCAAATCTTGATGATACTTGGTGGTAATGATCATTTCACTAAGCCCACTTGGCTGCCCAATTTTCACTCTTCTAGGTTCAAGCGTTCGTTTCCAGTAACACTTTGAATTTTTAGGTTTCACTCTGTTTTCTGCTATATAGATAGATGTGTTTGAAACTCTAAATCAAACACGGTTTGTGCTAGCTCCTTGAAACTTGACCAAATGAAGTAGTTCTAAGTTCTATCTCTATGGTTTGTTTCCTCTTGAAGTACCCCATGCAGAGACTGGCGAAAAACACTTTCGTTTGAAAGGGGTTGCCAAGCTTCCAAAAAACTACTAGTTTGCTGAAATCTCAAAAACGTTTTTTCACCAAAACTTGATGATACTTGGTGGTAATGATCAGTTCACTAAGCCCACTTGGCTGCCCAATATTTACTCTTCTAGGTTCAAGCGTTCGTTTCCAGTAACACTTTGAAATTTTAGGTTTCACTCTGTTTTCTGCTATATAGATAGATGTCTTTGAAACTCTAAATCAAACACGGTTTGTGCTAGCTCCTTGAAACTTGACAAAATGAAGTAGTTCTAAGTTCTATCTCTATGGTTTGTTTCCTCTTGAAGTACCCCATGCAGAGACTGGCGAAAAACACTTTCGTTTGAAAGGGGTTGCCAAGCTTCCAAAAAACTACTAGTTTGCTGAAATCTCAGCAAACATTTTTTCACCAAAACTTGATGATACTTGGTGGTAATGATCAGTTCACTAAGCCCACTTGGCTGCCCAATTTTTACACTTCTAGGTTCAAGCGTTCGTTTCCAGTAACACTTTGAAATTTTAGGTTTCACTCTGTTTTCTGCTATATAGATAGATGTGTTTGAAACTCTAAATCAAACACGGTTTGTGCTAGCTCCTTGAAACTTGACAAAATGAAGTAGTTCTAAGTTCTATCTCTATGGTTTGTTTCCTCTTGAAGTACCCCATGCAGAGACTGGCGAAGAACACTTTCGTTTGAAAGGAGTTGCCAAGCTTCCAAAAAAGTACTAGTTTGCTGATATCTCAGCAAACATTTTTTCACCAAATCTTGATGATACTTGGTGGTAATGATCAGTTCACTAATCCCATTTGGCTGCCCAACTTTCACTCTTCTAGGTTCAAACGTTCGTTTCCAGTAACAGTTTGAATTTTTAGGTTTCACTCTGTTTTCTGCTATATAGATAGATGTGTTTGAAACTCTAAATCAAACACGGTTTGTGCTAGCTCCTTGAAACTTGACAATGAAGTAGTTCTAAGTTCTATCTCTATGGTTTGTTTCCTCTTGAAGTACCCCATGCAGAGACTGGCGAAAAACACTTTCGTTTGAAAGGGGTTGCCAAGCTTCCAAAAAACTACTAGTTTGCTGAAATCTCAGCAAACATTTTTTCACCAAAACTTGATGATACTTGGTGGTAATGATCAGTTCACTAAGCCCACTTTGCTGCCCAATTTTTACTCTTCTAGGTTCAAGCGTTCGTTTCCAGTAACACTTTGAAATTTTAGGTTTCACTCTGTTTTCTGCTATATAGATAGATGTCTTTGAAACTCTAAATCAAACACGGTTTGTGCTAGCTCTTGAAACTTGACAAAATGAAGTAGTTGTTAGTTCTATCTCTATGTTTTTTTTCCTCTTGAAGTACCCCATGCAGAGACTGGCGAAAAACACTTTCGTTTGAAAGGGGTTGCCAAGCTTCCAAAAAACTACTAGTTTGATGAAATCTCAGCAAACATTTTTTCACCAAATCTTGATGATACTTGGTGGTAATGATCAGTTCACTAATCCCACTTGGCTGCCCAAATTTTATTCTTCTAGGTTGAAGCTTTCGTTTCCAGTGACTGTTTGAATTTTTAGGTTTCACTCTGTTTTCTCCAACATAGATAGCTGTGTTTGGAATTCTAAATCAAACACGGTTTGTGCTAGCTCCTTGAAACTTGACCAAATGAAGTAGTTCTAAGTTCTATCTCTATGGTTTGTTTCCTCTTGAAGTACCCCATGCAGAGACTGGCGAAAAACACTTTCGTTTGAAAGGGGCTGCCAAGCTTCCAAAAAACTAGTAGTTTGCTGAAATCTCAGCAAACATTTTTTCACCAAATCTTGATGATACTTGGTGGTAATGATCAGTTCACTAATCCCACTTGGCTGCCCAACTTTCACTCTTCTAGGTTCAAGCGTTCGTTTCCAGTAACAGTTTGAATTTTTAGGTTTCACTCTGTTTTCTGGTATATAGATAGATGTGTTTGAAACTCTAAATCAAACACAGTTTGTGCTAGCTCCGTGAAACTTGACAAAATGAAGTAGTTCTAAGTTCTAGCTCTATGGTTTGTTTCCTCTTGAAGTACCCCATGCAGAGACTGGCGAAGAACACTTTCGTTTTAAAGGGGTTGCCAAGCTTCCAAAAAACTACTAGTTTGCTGAAATCTCAGCAAACATTTTTTCACCAAAACTTGATGATACTTGGTGGTAATGATCAGTTCACTAAGCCCACTTGGCTGACCAATTTTTACTCTTCTAGGTTCAAGCGTTCGTTTCCAGTAACACTTTGAAATTTTAGGTTTCACTCTGTTTTCTGCTATATAGATAGATGTCTTTGAAATTCTAAATCAAACACGGTTTGTGCTAGCTCCTTGAAACTTGACAAAATGAAGTAGTTGTTAGTTCTATCTCTATGGTTTTTTTCCTCTTGAAGTACCCCATGCAGAGACTGGCGAAAACCACTTTCGTTTGAAAGGGGTTGCCAAGCTTCCAAAAGACTACTAGTTTGCTGAAATCTCAGCAAACATTTTTTCACCAAATCTTGATGATACTTGGTGGTAATGATCAGTTCACTAATCCCACTTGGCTGCCCAACTTTCACTCTTCTAGGTTCAAGCGTTCGTTTCCAGTAACAGTTTGAATTTTTAGGTTTCACTCTGTTTTCTGCTATATAGATAGATGTGTTTGAAACTCTAAATCAAACACGGTTTGTGCTAGCTCCGTGAAACTTGACAAAATGAAGTAGTTCTAAGTTCTAGCTCTATGGTTTGTTTCCTCTTGAAGTACCCCATGCAGAAACTGGCGAAAAACCCTTTCGTTTGAAAGGGGTTGCCATGCTTCCAAAAAACTACTAGTTTGTGAAATCTCAGCAAACATTTTTTCACCAAATCTTGATGATACTTGGTGGTAATGATCAGTTCACTAATCCCACTTGGCTGCCCAACTTTCACTCTTCTAGGTTCAAGCGTTCGTTTCCAGTAACAGTTTGAATTTTTAGGTTTCACACTCTTTTCTGCTATATAGATAGATGTGTTTGAAACTCTAAATCAAACACGGTTTGTGCTAGCTCCGTGAAACTTGACAAAATGAAGTAGTTCTAAGTTCTATCTCTATGGTTTGTTTCCTCTTGAAGTACCCCATGCAGAGACTGGCGAAGAACACTTTCGTGTTAAAGGGGTTGCCAAGCTTCCAAAAAACTACTCGTTTGCTGAAATCTCAGCAAACATTTTTTTCAACAAATCTTGATGATACTTGGTGGTAATGATCAGTTCACTAAGCCCACTTGGCTGCCCAATTTTCACTCTTCTAGGTTCAAGCGTTCGTTTCCAGTAACACTTTGAATTTTTAGGTTTCACTCTGTTTTCTGCTATATAGATAGATGTGTTGAAACTCTAAATCAAACACGGTTTGTGCTAGCTCCTTGAAACTTGACCAAATGAAGTAGTTCTAAGTTCTATCTCTATGGTTTGTTTCCTCTTGAAGTACCCCATGCAGAGACTGGCGAAAAACACTTTCGTTTTAAAGGGGTTGCGAAGCTTCCAAAAAACTACTAGTTTGCTGAAATCTCAGCAAACATTTTTTCACCAAAACTTGATGATACTTGGTGGTAATGATCAGTTCATTAAGCCCACTTGGCTGCCCAATTTTTACTCTTCTAGGTTCAAGCGTTCGTTTCCAGTAACACTTTGAAATTTTAGGTTTCACTCTGTTTTCTGCTATATAGATAGATGTCTTTGAAATTCTAAATCAAACACGGTTTGTGCTAGCTCCTTAAAACTTGACAAAATGAAGTAGTTGTTAGTTCTATCTCTATGGTTTTTTTCCTCTTGAAGTACCCCATGCAGAGACTGGCGAAAAACACTTTCGTTTGAAAGGGTTTGCCAAGCTTCCAAAAGACTACTAGTTTGCTGAAATCTCAGCAAACATTTTTTCACCAAATCTTGATGATACTTGGTGGTAATGATCAGTTCACTAATCCCACTTGGCTGCCCAACTTTCACTCTTCTAGGTTCAAGCGTTAGTTTCCAGTAACAGTTTGAATTTTTAGGTTTCACTCTGTTTTCTGCTATATTGATAGATGTGTTTGAAACTCTAAATCAAACACGGTTTGTGCTAGCTCCGTGAAACTTGACAAAATGAAGTAGTTCTAAGTTCTATCTCTATGGTTTGTTTCCTCTTGAAGTACCCCATGCAGAGACTGGCGATGAACACTTTCGTGTTAAAGGGGTTGCCAAGCTTCCAAAAAACTACTCGTTTGCTGAAATCTCAGCAAACATTTTTTCAACAAATCTTGATGATACTTGGTGGTAATGATCAGTTCACTAAGCCCACTTGGCTGCCCAATTTTCACTCTTCTAGGTTCAAGCGTTCGTTTCCAGTAACACTTTGAATGTTTAGGTTTCACTCTCTTTTCTGCTATATAGATGGATGTGTTGGAAACTCTAAATCAAACACGGTTTGTGCTTGCTCCTTGAAACTTGAGCAAATGAAGTAGTTCTAAGTTCTATCTCTATGGTTTGTTTCTTCTTGAAGTACCCCATGCAGAGACTGGCGAAGAACACTTTCATTTGAAAGGGGTTGCCAAGCTTCCAAAAAACTACTAGTTTGCTGAAATCTCAGCAAACATTTTTTCACCAAAACTTGATGATACTTGGTGGTAATGATCAGTTCACTAAGCCCACTTGGCTGCCCAATTTTTACTCTTCTAGGTTCAAGCGTTCGTTTCCAGTAACACTTTGAAATTTTAGGTTTCACTCTGTTTTCTGCTATATAGATAGATGTCTTTGAAACTCTAAATCAAACACGGTTTGTGCTAGCTCCTTGAACCTTGACCAAATGAAGTAGTTCTAAGTTCTATCTCTATGGTTTGTTTCCTCTTGAAGTACCCCATGCAGAGACTGGCGAAGAACACTTTCGTTTGAAAGGGCTTGCCAAGCTTCCAAAAAACTACTAGTTTGCTGAAATCTCAGCAAACATTTTTTCACCAAAACTTGATGATACTTGGTGGTAATGATCAGTTCACTAAGCCCACTTGGCTGCCCAATTTTTCCTCTTCTAGGTTCAAGCGTTCGTTTCCAGTAACACTTTGAAATTTTAGGTTTCACTCTGTTTTCTGCTATATAGATAGATATCTTTGAAACTCTAAATCAAACACGGTTTGTGCTAGCTCCTTGAAACTTGACAAAATGAAGTAGTTGTAAGTTCTATCTCTATGGTTTGTTTCCTCTTGAAGTACCCCATGCAGAGACTGGCGAAAAACACTTTCGTTTGAAAGGGGTTGCCAAGCTTCCAAAAAACTACTAGTTTGCTGAAATCTCAGCAAACATTTTTTCACCAAATCTTGATAATACTTGGTGGTAATGATCAGTTCACTAATCCCACTTGGCTGCCCAATTTTTATTCTTCTAGGTTGAAGCATTCGTTTCCAGTAACAGTTTGAATTTTTAGGTTTCACTCTGTTTTCTCCTACATAGATAGCTGTGTTTGGAATTCTAAATCAAACACGGTTTGTGCTAGCTCCTTGAAACTTGACCAAATGAAGTAGTTCTAAGATCTATCTCTATGGTTTGTTTCCTCTTGAAGTACCCCATGCAGAGACTGGCGAAAAACACTTTCGTTTTAAAGGGGTTGCCAAGCATCCAAAAAACTATTAGTTTGCTGAAATCTCAGCAAACATTTTTTCACCAAATCTTGATGATACTTGGTGGTAAAGATCAGTTCACTAAGCCCACTTGGCTGCCCAATTTTCACTCTTCTAGGTTCAAGCGTTCGTTTCCAGTAACAGTTTGAATTTTTAGGTTTCACTCTGTTTTCTGCTATATAGATAGATGTGTTTGAAACTCTAAATCAAACACGGTTTGTGCTAGCTTCTTGAAACTTGAGCAAATGAAGTAGTTCTAAGTTCTATCTCTATGGTTTGTTTCCTCTTGAAGTACCCCATGCAAAGACTGGCGAAAAACACTTTCGTTTTAAAGGGGTTGCCAAGCTTCCAAAAAACTACTAGTTTTCTGAAATCTCAGCAAACATTTTTTCACCAAAACTTGATGATACTTGGTGGTAATGATCAGTTCACTAAGCCCACTTGGCTGCCCAATTTTTACTCTTCTAGGTTCAAGCGTTCGTTTCCAGTAACACTTTGAAATTTTAGGTTTCACTCTGTTTTCTGCTATATAGATAGATGTCTTTGAAACTCTAAATCAAACACGGTTTGTGCTAGCTCCTTGAAACTTGACAAAATGAAGTAGTTGTAAGTTCTATCTCTATGGTTTGTTTCCTCTTGAAGTACCCCATACAGAGCCTGGCGAAAAACACTTTCGTTTGAAAGGGCTTGCCAAAGCTTCCAAAAAACTACTAGTTTGCTGAAATCTCAGCAAACATTTTTTCACCAAATCTTGATGATACTTGGTGGTAATGATCAGTTCACTAATCCCACTTGGCTGCCCAATTTTTACTCTTCTAGGTTGAAGGCTTCGTTTCCAGTAACACTTTTGAATTTTTAGGTTTCACTCTGTTTTCTGCTATATAGATAGATGTCTTTGAAACTCTAAATCAAACACGGATTGTGCTAGCTCCGTGAAACTTGAAAAATGAAGTAGTTCTAAGTTCTATCTCTATGGTTTGTTTCCTCTTGAAGAACCCCATGCAGAGACTGGCGAAGAACACTTTCGTTTGAAAGGGTTGCCAAGCCTCCAAAAAACTACTAGTTTGCTGAAATCTCAGCAAACATTTTTTCACCAAAACTTGATGATACTTGGTGGTAATGATCAGTTCACTAAGCCCACTTGGCTGCCCAATTTTTACTCTTCTAGGTTCAAGCGTTCGTTCCAGTAACACTTTGAAATTTTAGGTTTCACTCTGTTTTCTGCTATATAGATAGATGTCTTTGAAACTCTAAATCAAACACGGTTTGTGCTAGCTCCTTGAAACTTGACAAAATGAAGTAGTTCTAAGTTCTATCTCTATGGTTTGTTTCCTCTTGAAGTACCCCATGCAGAGACTGGCAAAAACACTTTCGTTTTAAAGGGGTTGCCAAGCTTCCAAAAAACTACTAGTTTGCTGAAATCTCAACAAACATTTTTTTCACCAAATCTTGATAATACTTGGTGGTAATGATCAGTTCACTTATCCCACTTGGCTGCCCAATTTTTATTCTTCTAGGTTGAAACATTCGTATCCAGTAACAGTTTGAATTTTTAGGTTTCACTCTGTTTTCTCCTACATAGATAGCTGTGTTTGGAATTCTAAATCAAACACGGTTTGTGCTAGCTCCTTGAAACTTGACCAAATGAAGTAGTTCTAAGTTCTATCTCTATGGTTTGTTTCCTCTTCAAGTACCCCATGCAGAGACTGGCGAAAAAACACTTTCGTTTTAAAGGGGTTGCCAAGCTTCCAAAAAACTACTAGTTTGCTGAAATCTCAGCAAACATTTTTTCACCAAATCTTGATGATACTTGGTGGTAATGATCAGTTCACTAAGCCCACATGGCTGCCCAATTTTCACTCTTCTAGGTTCAAGCGTTCGTTTCCATTAACACTTTGAATTTTTAGGTTTCACTCTGTTTTCTGCTATATAGATAGATGTGTTTGAAACTCTAAATCAAACACGGTTTGTGCTCCTTGAAACTTGAGCAAATGAAGTAGTTCTAAGTTCTATCTCTAAGGTTTGTTTCCTCTTGAAGTACCCCTTGCAGAGACTGGCAAAAAACACTTTCGTTTTAAAGGGGTTGCCAAGCTTCCAAAAAAACTACTCCTTTGCTGAAATCTCAGCAAACATTTTTTCACCAAAACTTGATGATACTTGGTGGTAATGATCAGTTCACTAAGCCCACTTGGCTGCCCAATTTTTCCTCTTCTAGGTTCAAGCGTTCGTTTCCAGTAACACTTTGAAATTTAGGTTTCACTCTGTTTTCTGCTATATAGATAGATGTCTTTGAAACTCTAAATCAAACACGGTTTGTGCTAGCTCCTTGAAACTTGACAAAATGAAGTAGTTCTAAGTTCTATCTCTATGGTTTGTTTCCTCTTGAAGTACCCCATGCAGAGACTGGCGAAAAACACTTTCGTTTGAAAGCGGTTGCTAAGCTTCCAAAAAACTACTAGTTTGCTGAAATCTCAACAAACATTTTTTCACCAAATCTTGATGATACTTGCTGGTAATGATCAGTTCACTAATCCCACTTGGCTGCCCAATTTTTATTCTTCTAGGTTGAAGCATTCGTTTCCAGTAACAGTTTGAATTTTTAGGTTTCACTCTGTTTTCTCCTACATAGATAGCTGTGTTTGGAATTCTAAATCAAACACGGTTTGTGCTAGCTCCTTGAAAATTGACCAAATGAAGTAGTTCTAAGTTCTATCTCTATGGTTTGTTACCTCTTGAAGTACCCCATGCAGAGACTGGCGTAAAGCACTTTCGTTTGAAAGTGGTTGCCAAGCTTCCAAAAAACTACTAGTTTGTTGAAATCTCAGCAAACTTTTTTTCAGCAAATCTTGATGATACTTGGTGGTAATGATCAGTTCACTAAGCACTCTTGGCTGCCCAATTTTCACTCTTCTAGGTTCAAGCGTTCATTTCCAGTAACACTTTCAATTTTTAGGTTTCACTCTGTTTTCTCCTACATAGATAGCTGTGTTTGGAATTCTAAATCAACACGGTTTGTGCTAGCTCCTTGAAACTTGACCAAATGAAGTAGTTCTAAGTTCTATCTCTATGGTTTGTTTCGTCTTGAAGTACCCATGCAGAGACTGGCGAAAAGCACTTTCTTTTTAAAGGGGTTGCCAAGCTTCCAAAAAACTACTAGTTTGCTGCAATCTTAGCAAACATTTTTTCACCAGAACTTGATGATACTTGGTGGTAATGATCAGTTCACTAATCCCACTTGGCTGCCCAATTTTTATTCTTCTAGTTTGAAGCATTGTTTTCCAGTAACAGTTTGAATTTTTAGGTTTCACCTCTGTTTTCTCCTACATAGATAGCTGTGTTTGGAATTCTAAATCAAACACGGGTTGTGCTAGCTCCTTGAAAACTTGACCAAATGAAGTAGTTCTAAGTTCTATCTCTATGGTTTCTTTCCTCTTGAAGTACCCCATGCAAGAGACTGGCGAAAAGCACTTTCGTTTGAAAGGGGTTGCCAAGCTTCCAAAAAACTACTAGTTTGCTGAAATCTCAGCAAACATTTTTTCAGCAAATCTTGATGACACTTGGTGGTAATGATCAGTTCACTAAGCCCACTTGGCTGCCCAATTTTCACTCTTCTAGGTTCAAGCGTTCGTTTCCAGTAACACTTTGAATTTTTAGGTTTCACTCTGTTTTCTCCTACATAGATAGCTGTTTTAGGAATTCTAAATCAAACACGGTTTGTGCTAGCTCCTTGAAAACTTGACCAAATGAAGTAGTTCTAAGTTCTATCTCTATGGTTTGTTTCCTCTTGAAGTACCCATGCATAGACTGGCGAAAACACTTTCGTTTGAAAAGGGTTGCCAAGCTTCCAAAAAACTACTAGTTTTCTGAAACCTCAGCAAACATTTTTTCACCAAATCTTGATGATACTTGGTGGTAATGATCAGTTCCCTAATCCCAATTGGCTGCCCAATTTTTATTCTTCAAGGTTGAAGCATTCGTTTCCAGTAACAGTTTGAATTTTTAGGTTTCACTTCTGTTTTCTCCTACAGAGATAGCTGTGTTTGGAATTCTAAATCAAACACGGTTTGTGCTAGCTCCTTGAAACTTGACCAAATGAAGTAGTTCTAAGTTCTATCTCTATGGTTTGTTTCCTCTTGAAGTACCCCATGCAGAGACTTGCGGAAAACACTTTCGTTTGAAAGGGGTTGCCAAGCTTCCAAAAAACTACTAGTTGCTGAAATCTCAGCAAACGTTTTTTCACCAAATCTTGATGATACTTGCTGGTAATGATCAGTTCACTAATCCCACTTGGCTGCCCAATTTTTATTTCTTCTAGGTTGAAGCATTCGTTTCCAGTAACAGTTTGAATTTTAGGTTTCACTCTGTTTTCTCCTACATAGATAGCTGTGTTTGGAATTCTAAATCAAACACGGTTTTGTGCTAGCTCCTTGAAAATTGACCAAATGAAGTAGTTCTAAGTTCTATCTCTATGGTTTGTTACCTCTTGAAGTACCCCATGCAGAGACTGGCGTAAAGCACTTTCGTTTGAAAGTGGTTGCCAAGCTTCCAAAAAACTACTAGTTTGTTGAAATCTCAGCAAACTTTTTTTCAGCAAATCTTGATGATACTTGGTGGTAATGATCAGTTCACTAAGCACTCTTGGCTGCCCAATTTTCACTCTTCTAGGTTCAAGCTTCATTTCCAGTAACACTTTCAATTTTTAGGTTTCACTCTGTTTTCTCCTACATAGATAGCTGTGTTTGGAATTCTAAATCAAACACGGTTTGTGCTAGCTCCTTGAAACTTGACCAAATGAAGTAGTTCTAAGTTCTATCTCTATGGTTTGTTTCGTCTTGAAGTACCCCATGCAGAGACTGGCGAAAAGCACTTTCTTTTTAAAGGGGTTGCCAAGCTTCCAAAAAAACTACTAGTTTGCTGCAATCTTAGCAAACATTTTTTTCACCAGAACTTGATGATACTTGGTGGTAATGATCAGTTCACTAATCCCACTTGGCTGCCCAATTTTTATTCTTCTAGTTTGAAGCATTGTTTTCCAGTAACAGTTTGATTTTTAGGTTTCACTCTGTTTTCTCCTACATAGATAGCTGTGTTTGGAATTCTAAAATCAAACACGGGTTGTGCTAGCTCCTTGAAACTTGACCAAATGAAGTAGTTCTAAGTTCTATCTCTATGGTTTCTTTCCTCTTGAAGTACCCCATGCAGAGACTGGCGAAAAGCCACTTTCGTTGAAAGGGGTTGCCAAGCTTCCAAAACTACTAGTTTGCTGAAATCTCAGCAAATATTTTTTCACCAAATCTTGATGATACTTGGTGGTAATGATCAGTTCACTAAGCCCACTTGGCTGCCCAATTTTCACTCTTCTAGGTTCAAGCGTTCGTTTCCAGTAACACTTTGAATTTTTAGGTTTCACTCTGTTTTTCTCCTACATAGATAGCTGTGTTTGGAATTCTAAATCAAACACGGTTTGTGCTAGCTCCTTGAAACTTGACAAAATGAAATAGTTCTAAGTTCTATCTCTATGGTTTGTTTCCTCTTGAAGTACCCCATGCAGAGACTGGCGAAAAACACTTTCGTTTGAAAGGGGTTGCCAAGCTTCCAAAAAACTACAAGTTTGCTGAAATCTCAGCAAACATTTTTTCACCAAATCTTGAAGATACTTGGTGGTAATGATCAGTTCACTAATCCCAATTGGCTGCCCAATTTTTATTCTTCTAGGTTGAAGCATTCGTTTCCAGTAACAGTTTGAATTTTTAGGTTTCACTCTGTTTTCTCCTACATAGATAGCTGTGTTTGGAATTCTAAATCAAACACGGTTTGTGCTAGCTCCTTGAAACTTGACCAAATGAAGTAGTTCTAAGTTCTATCTCTATGGTTTGTTTCGTCATGAAGTACCCCATGCAGAGACTGGCGAAAAGCACTTTCTTTTAAAGGGGTTGCCAAGCTTCCAAAAAACTACTAGTTTGCTGAAATCTTAGCAAACATTTTTTCACCAAAACTTGATGATACTTGGTGGTAATGATCAGTTCACTAATCCCACTTGGCTGCCCAATTTTTATTCTTCTAGTTTGAAGCATTGTTTTCCAGTAACAGTTTGAAATTTTAGGTTTCACTCTGTTTTCTCCTACATAGATAGCTGTGTTTGGAATTCTAAATCAAACACGGGTTGTGCTAGCTCCTTGAAACTTGACCAAATGAAGTAGTTCTAAGTTCTATCTCTATGGTTTGTTTCCTCTTGAAGTACCCCATGCAGAGACTGGCGAAAAGCACTTTCTTTTGAAAGGGGTTGCCATGCTTCCAAAAAAACTAGTAGTTTGCTGCAATCTTAGCAAACATTTTTTCAAAAGAACTTGATGATACTTGGTGGTAATGATCAGTTCACTAATCCCACTTGGCTGCCCAATTTTTATTCTTCTAGTTTGAAGCATTGTTTTTCCAGTAACAGTTTGAATTTTTAGGTTTCACTCTGTTTTCTCCTACATAGATAGCTGTGTTTGGAATTCTAAATCAAACACGGGTTGTGCTAGCTCCTTGAAACTTGACCAAATGAAGTAGTTCTAAGTTCTATCTCTATGGTTTCTTTCCTCTTGAAGTACCCCATGCAGAGACTGGCGAAAAGCACTTTCGTTTGAAAGGGGTTGCCAAGCTTCCAAAAACTACTAGTTTGCTGAAATCTCAGCAAACATTTTTTCACCAAATCTTGATGATACTTGGTGGTAATGATCAGTTCACTAAGCCCACTTGGCTGCCCAATTTTCACTCTTCTAGGTTCAAGCGTTCGTTTCCAGTAACACTTTGAATTTTTAGGTTTCACTCTGTTTTCTCCTACATAGATAGCTGTGTTTGGAATTCTAAATCAAACACGGTTTGTGCTAGCTCCTTGAAACTTGACAAAATGAAGTAGTTCTAAGTTCTATCTCTATGGTTTGTTTCCTCTTGAAGTACCCCATGCAGAGACTGGCGAAAAACACTTTCGTTTGAAAGGGGTTGCCAAGCTTCCAAAAAACTACTAGTTTGCTGAAATCTCAGCAAACATTTTTTCACCAAATCTTGATGATACTTGGTGGTAATGATCAGTTCACTAAGCCCACTTGGCTGCCCAATTTTCACTCTTCTAGGTTCAAGCGTTCGTTTCCAGTAACACTTTGAATTTTAGGTTTCACTCTGTTTTCTCCTACATAGATAGCTGTGTTAGGAATTCTAAATCAACACGGTTTGTGCTAGCTCCTTGAAACTTGACCAAATGAAGTAGTTCTAAATTCTATCTCTATGGTTTGTTTCCTCTTGAAGTACCCCATGCAGAGACTGGCGAAAAAAAACTTTCTTTTGAAAGGGGTTGCCAAGCTTCCAAAAAACTACTAGTTTTCTGAAACCTCAGCAAACATTTTTTCACCAAATCTTGATGATACTTTTTGGCAATGATCAGTTCACTAATCCCAATTGGCTGCCCAATTTTTATTCTTCTAGGTTGAAGCATTCGTTTCCAGTAACAGTTTGAATTTTTTAGGTTTCACTCTGTTTTCTCCTACAGAGATCGCTGTGTTTGGAATTCTAAATGAAACACGGTTTGTGCTAGCTCCTTGAAACTTGACCAAATGAAGTAGTTCTAAGTTCTATCTCTATGGTTTGTTTCCTCTTGAAGTACCCCATGCAGAGACTGGCGAAAAACACTTTCGTTTGAAAGGGTTGCCAAGCTTCCAAAAAAACTACTGGTTTGCTGAAATCTCAGCAAACATATTTTCACCTATCTGATGAACTTGGTAATAATCATCAGTTCACTAAGCCCACTTGGCTGCCCAATTTTCACTCTTCTATGTTCAAGCGTTCGTTTCCAGTAACACTTTGAATTTTTAGGTTTCACTCTGTTTTCTCCTACATAGATAGCTGTGTTAGGAATTCTAAATCAAACACGGTTTTTGCTAGCTCCTTGAAACTTGACCAAATGAAGTAGTTCTAAGTTCTATATCTATGGTTTGTTTCTCTTGAAGTACCCATGCAGAGACTGGCGAAAAACACTTTCGTTTGAAAGGGGTTGCCAAGCTTCCAAAAAACTACTAGTTTTCTGAAACCTCAGCAAACATTTTTTCACAAAACTTGATGATACTTGGTGGTAATGATCAGTTCACTAATCCCAATTGGCTGCCCAATTTTTATTCTTCTAGGTTGAAGCATTCGTTTCCAGTAACAGTTTGAATTTTTAGGTTTCACTCTGTTTCCTCCTACAGAGATAGCTGTGTTTGGAATTCTAAATGAAACACGGTTTGTGCTAGCTCCTTGAAACTTGACCAAATGAAGTAGTTCTAAGTTCTATCTCTATGGTTTGTTTCCTCTTGAAGTACCCCATGCAGAGACTGGCGAAAAACACTTTCGTTTGAAAGGGGTTGCCAAGCTTCCAAAAAAACTACTGGTTTGCTGAAATCTCAGCAAACATATTTTCACCTAATCTTGATGATACTTGGTAATAATCATCAGTTCACTAAGCCCACTTGGCTGCCCAATTTTCACTCTTCTAGGTTCAAGCGTTCGTTTCCAGTAACACTTTGAATTTTTAGGTTTCACTCTGTTTTCTCCTACATAGATAGCTCTGTTAGGAATTCTAAATCAAACACGGTTTTTGCTAGCTCCTTGAAACTTGACCAAATGAAGTAGTTCTATGTTCTATCTCTATGGTTTGTTTCCTCTTGAAGTACCCCATGCAGAGCCTGGCGAAACACACTTTCGTTTTAAAGGGGTTGCCAAGCTTCCAAAAAACTACTAGTTTGCTGAAATCTAGCAAACATTTTTTCACCAAAACTTGATGATACTTGGTGGTAATGATCAGTTCACCAAGCCACTTGGCTGCCGAATTTTTATTCTTCTAGTGAAGCATTCTTTTCCAGTAACAGTTTGAATTTTTAGGTTTCACTCTGTTTTCTCCTGCATAGATAGCTGTGTTTGGAATTCTAAATCAAACACGGTTTGAGCTAGCTCCTTGAAACTTGACCAAATGCAGTAGTTCTATGTTCTTTCTCTATGGTTTGTTACCTCTTGAAGTACCCATGCAGAGACTGGCGAAAAGCACTTTCTTTTGAAAGGGGTTGCCATGCTTCCAAAAAAACTACTAGTTTGCTGCAATCTTAGCAAACATTTTTTCACCAGAACTTGATGATACTTGGTGGTAATGATCAGTTCACTAATCCCACTTGGCTGCCCAATTTTTATTCTTCTAGTTTTGAAGCATTGTTTTCCAGTAACAGTTTGAATTTTTTAGTTTCACTCTGTTTTCTCCTACATAGATAGCTGTGTTTGGAATTCTAAATCAAACACGGGTTGTGCTAGCTCCTTGAAACTTGACCAAATGAAGTAGTTCTAAGTTCTATCTCTATGGTTTCTTTCCTCTTGAAGTAACACATGCAGAGACTGGCGAAAAGCACTTTCGTTTGAAAGGGGTTGCCAAGCTTCCAAAAACTACTAGTTTGCTGAAATCTCAGCAAACATTTTTTCACCAAATCTTGATGATACTTGGTGGTAATGATCAGTTCACTAAGCCCACTTTGGCTGCCCAATTTTCACTCTTCTAGGTTCAAGCGTTCGTTGCCAGTAACACTTTGAATTTTTAGGTTTCACTCTGTTTTCTCCTACATAGATAGCTGTGTTTGGAATTCTAAATCAAACACGGTTTGTGCTAGCTCCTTGAAACTTGACAAAATGAAAGTAGTTCTAAGTTCTATCTCTATGGTTTGTTTCCTCTTGAAGTACCCCATGCAGAGACTGGCGAAAAACACTTTCGTTTGAAAGGGGTTGCCAAGCTTCCAAAAAACTACTAGTTTGCTGAAATCTCAGCAAACATTTTTTCACCAAATCTTGATGATACTTGGTGGTAATGATCAGTTCACTAAGCCCACTTGGCTGCCCAATTTTCACTCTTCTAGGTTCAAGCGTTCGTTTCCAGTAAAACTTTGAATTTTTAGGTTTCACTCTGTTTTCTCCTACATAGATAGCTGTGTTAGGAATTCTAAATCAAACACGGTTTGTGCTAGCTCCTTGAAAACTTGACCAAATGAAGTAGTTCTAAATTCTATCTCTATGGTTTGTTTCCTCTTGAAGTACCCCATGCAGAGACTGGCGAAAAAAACTTTCTTTTGAAAGGGGTTGCCAAGCTTCCAAAAAACTACTAGTTTTCTGAAACCTCAGCAAACATTTTTTCACCAAATCTTGATGATACTTGGTGGTAATGATCAGTTCACTAATCCCAATTGGCTGCCCAATTTTTATTCTTCTAGGTTGAAGCATTCGTTTCCAGTAACAGTTTGAATTTTTAGGTTTCACTCTGTTTTCTCCTACAGAGATAGCTGTGTTTGGAATTCTAAATCAAACACGGTTTGTGCTAGCTCCTTGAAACTTGACCAAATGAAGTAGTTCTAAGTTCTATCTCTATGGTTTGTTTCCTCTTGAAGTACCCCATGCAGAGACTGGCGAAAAACACTTTCGTTTGAAAGGGGTTGCCAAGCTTCCAAAAAAACTACTGGTTTGCTGAAATCTCAGCAAACATATTTTCACCTAATCTTGATTATACTTGGTAATAATCATCAGTTCACTAAGCCCACTTGGCTGCCCAATTTTCACTCTTCTAGGTTCAAGCGTTCGTTTCCAGTAACACTTTGAATTTTTAGGTTTCACTCTGTTTTCTCCTACATAGATAGCTGTGTTAGGAATTCTAAATCAAACACGGTTTTTGCTAGCTCCTTGAAACTTGACCAAATGAAGTAGTTCTAAGTTCTATCTCTATGGTTTGTTTTCTCTTGAAGTACCCCATGCAGAGACTGGCGAAAAACACTTTCGTTTGAAAGGGGTTGCCAAGCTTCCAAAAAACTACTAGTTTTCTGAAACCTCAGCAAACATTTTTTCACCAAAACTTGATGATACTTGGTGGTAATGATCAGTTCACTAATCCCAATTGGCTGCCCAATTTTTATTCTTCTAGGTTGAAGCATTCGTTTCCAGTAACAGTTTGAATTTTAGGTTTCACTCTGTTTCCTCCTACAGAGATAGCTGTGTTTGGAATTCTAAATCAAACACGGTTTGTGCTAGCTCCTTGAAACTTGACCAAATGAAGTAGTTCTAAGTTCTATCTCTATGGTTTGTTTCCTCTTGAAGTACCCCATGCAGAGACTGGCGAAAAACACTTTCGTTTGAAAGGGGTTGCCAAGCTTCCAAAAAAACTACTGGTTTGCTGAAATCTCAGCAAACATATTTTCACCTAATCTTGATGATACTTGGTAATAATCATCAGTTCACTAAGCCCACTTGTCTGCCCAATTTTCACTCTTCTAGGTTCAAGCGTTCGTTTCCAGTAACACTTTGAATTTTTAGGTTTCACTCTGTTTTCTCCTACATAGATAGCTCTGTTAGGAATTCTAAATCAAACACGGTTTTTGCTAGCTCCTTGAAACTTGACCAAATGAAGTAGTTCTATGTTCTATCTCTATGGTTTGTTTTCTCTTGAAGTACCCCATGCAGAGACTGGCGAAAAACACTTTCGTTTGAAAGGGGTTGCCAAGCTTCCAAAAAACTACTAGTTTTCTGAAACCTCAGCAAACATTTTTTCACCAAAACTTGATGATACTTGGTGGTAATGATCAGTTCCCTAATCCCACTTGGCTGCCCAATTTTTATTCTTCTAGGTTGAAGCATTCGTTTCCAGTAACAGTTTGAATTTTTAGGTTTCACTCTGTTTTCTCCTACATAGATAGCTGTGTTTGGAATTCTAAATCAAACACGGTTTGTGCTAGCTCCTTGAAACTTGACCAAATAAAGTAGTTCTAAGTTCTATCTCTATGGTTTGTTTCCTCTTGAAGTACCCCATGCAGAGCCTGGCGAAACACACTTTCGTTTTAAAGGGGTTGCCAAGCTTCCAAAAAACTACTAGTTTGCTGAAATCTAGCAAACATTTTTTCACCAAAACTTGATGATACTTGGTGGTAATGATCAGTTCACTAATCCCACTTGGCTGCCCAATTTTCACTCTTCTAGGTTCAAGTGTTCGTTTCCAGTAACACTTTGAATTTTTAGGTTTCACTCTGTTTTCTCCTACATAGATAGCTGTGTTTGGAATTCTTAATCAAACACGGTTTTTGCTAGCTCCTTGAAACTTGACCAAATGAAGTAGTTCTAACTTCTATCTCTATGGTTTGTTTCCTCTTGAAGCACCCCATGCAGAGACTGGCGAAAAACACTTTCGTTTGAAAGGGGTTGCCAAGCTTCCAAAATACTACTAGTTTGCTGAAATCCCAGCAAACATTTTTTCACCAAATCTTGATGATACTTGGTGGTAATGATCAGTTCACTAATCCCACTTGGCTGCACAATTTTGATTCTTCTAGTTTGAAGCATTTCGTTTCCAGTAACAGTTTGAATTTTTAGGTTTCACTCGGTTTTCTCCTACATAGATAGCTGTGTTTGGAATTCTAAATCAAACACGGTTTGTGCTAGCTCCTTGAAACTTGACCAAATGAAGTAGTTCTATGTTCTATCGCTATGGTTTGTTTCCTCTTGAAGTACCCCATGCAGAGACTGGCGAGGAAAACTTTCATTTGAAAGGGGTTGCCAACCTTCCATAAAACTACTAGTTTGCTGAAATCTCAGCAAACATTTTTTCACCAAATCTTGATGATACTTGGTGGTAATGATCAGTTCACTAATTCTACTTGGCTGCCCAAATTTTATTCTTCTAGGTTGAGGCATTCGTTTTCCAGTAACAGTTTGAATTTTTTAGGTTTCACTCTGTTTTCTCCTACATAGATAGCTGTGTTTGTAATTCTAAATCAAACACGGTTTGTGCTAGCTCCTTGAAACTTGACCAAATGAAGTAGTTCTAAGTTCTATCTCTATGGTTTGTTTCCTCTTGAAATACCCCATGCAGAGACTGGCGAAAAACACTTTCATTTTAAAGGGGTTGCCAAGCTTCCAAAAAAACTTCAAGTTTGCTGAAATCTAGCAAATATTTTTTCACCAAAACTTGATGATACTTGGTGGTAATGATCAGTACACCAAGCCCACTTGGCTGCCCAATTTTTATTCTTCTAGGTTGAAGCATTCTTTTCCAGTAACACTTTGAATTTTTAGGTTTCACTCTGTTTTCTCCTACATAGATAGCTGTGTTTGGAATTCTAAATCAAACACGGTTTGTGCTAGCTCCTTGAAACTTGACCAAATGAAGTAGTTCTAAGTTCTATCTCTATGGTTGTTTCTTCTTGAAGTACCCCATGCAGATACTGGCGAAAAACACTTTCGTTTGAAAGGGTTGCCAAGCTTCAAAAAAAACTACTAGTTTGATGAAATCTCAGCAAACATTTTTTCACCAAATCTTGGTGATACTTGGTGGTAATGATCAGTTCACTAAGCCCACTTGGCTGTCCAATTTTCACTCTTCTAGGTTCAAGTGTTGGTTTCCAGTAACGCTTTGAATTTTTAGGTTTCACTCTGTTTTCTCCTAGATAGATAGCTGTGTTTGGAATTCTAAATCAAACACGGTTTGTGCTGGCTCCTTGAAACTTGACCAAATGAAGTAGTTCTAAATTCTATCTCTATGGTTTCTTTCCTCTTGAAGTACCCCATGCAGAGACTGGCGGAAAGCACTTTCGTTTGAAAGTGGTTGCCAAGCTTCCAAAAACTACTAGTTTGCTGAAATCTCAGCCAACATTTTTTCACCAAATCTTGATGATACTTGGTGGTATTGATCAGTTCACTAAGCCCACTTGGCTGCCTAATTTTCACTCTTCTAGGTTCAAGCGTTCGTTTCCAGTAACACTTTGAATTTTTAGGTTCCACTCTGTTTTCTCCTACATAGATAGCTGTGTTTGGAATTCTAAATCAAACACGGTATGTGCTAGCTCCTTGAAACTTGACCAAATGAAGTAGTTTTACGTTCTATCTCTATGGTTTGTTTCCTCTTGAAGTACCCCATGCAGAGACTGGAGAGAAACACTTTCGTTTGAAAGGGGTTGCCAAGCTTCCAAAAAACTACTAGTTTGCTGAAATCTCAGCAAACATTTTTTCACCAAATCCGATGATACTTGGTGGTAATGATAAGTTCCCTAATCCCACTTGGCTGCCCAATTTTTATTCTTCTAGGTTGAAGCATTCGTTTCCAGTAACAGTTTGAAATTTTAGGATTCACTCTGTTTTCTCCTACATAGATAGCTGTGTTTGGAATTCTAAATCAAACACGGTTTGTGCTAGCTCCTTGAAACTTGACCAAATGGAGTAGTTCTAAGTTCTATCTCTATGGTTTGTTTCTTCTTGAAGTACCCCATGCAGAGACTGGCTAAAAACACTTTCTTTTGAAAGGGGTTTCCAAGCTTCCAAAAAACTACTAGTTAGCTGAAATCTCATCAAACATTTTTTCACCAAATCTTGATGATACTTGGTGGTAATGATCAGTTCACTAATCCCACTTGGCTGCCCAATTTTTATTCTTCTAGGTTGAAGCATTCGTTTCCAGTAACAGTTTGAATTTTTAGGTTTCACTCTGTTTTCTCCTACATAGATAGCTGTGTTTGGAATTCTAAATCAAACACGGTTTGCGCTAGCTCTTTGAAACTTGACCAAATGAAGTAGTTCTATGTTCTATCTCTATGGTTTGTTTCCTCTTGAAGTACCCCATGCAGAGACTGTCGAAAAACACTTTCGTTTGAAAGGGGTTGCCAAGCTTCCAAAAAACTACTAGTTTGAAGAAATCTCAGCAAAAAATTTTTTCACCAAAACTTGATGATACTTGGTGGTAAATGATCAGTTCACTAAGCCCACTTGGCTGCCCAATTTTCACTCTTCTAGGTTCAAGCCTTCGTTTCCAGTAACACTTTGAATTTTAGGTTTCACTCTGTTTTCTGGTATATAGATAGATGTGTTTGAAACTCTAAATGAAACACGGTTTGTGCTAGCTCCTTGAAACTTGACCAAATGAAGTAGTTCTAAGTTCTATCTCTATGGTTTGTTTCCTCTTGAAGTACCCCATGCAGAGACTGGCGAAAAACACTTTCGCTTGAAAGGGGTTGCCAAGCTTCCAAAAAACTACTAGTTTGCTGAAATCTCAGCAAACATTTTTTCACCAAATCTTGATGATACTTGGTGGTAATGATCCGTTCACTAATCCCACTTGAGTGCCCAATTTTTATTCTTCTAGGTTGAAGCATTCGTTTCCAGTAACAGTTTGAATTTTTAGGTTTCACTCTGTTTTCTCCTACATAGATAGCTGTGTTTGGAATTCTAAATCAAACACGGTTTGTGCTAGCTCCTTGAAACTTGACCAAATGAAGTAGTTCTCAGTTCTATCTCTATGGTTTGTTTCCTTTTGAAGTACCCCATGCAGAGACTGGCGAAAAACAGTTTCTTTTGAAAGGGGTTGCCCAGCTTCCAAAAAACTACTAGTTTGATGAAATCTCAGCAAACATTTTTTCACCAAATCTTGATGATACTTGGTGGTAATGATAAGTTCACTAAGCCCACTTCGCTGCCCAATTTTCAATCTTCTAGGCTCAAGCATTCGTTTCCAGTAACAGTTTGAATTTTTAGGTTTCACTCTGTTTTCTCCTACGTAGATAGCTGTGTTTGGAATTCTAAATCAAACACGGTTTGTGCTAGCTCCTTGAAACTTGACCAAATGAAGTAGTTCTAAGTTCTATCTCTATGGATTGTTTCCTCTTGAAGTACCCCATGCAGAGACTGGCAAAAAGCACTTTCATTTGAAAGTGGTTGCGAAGCTTCCAAAAAACTTCACGTTTTCTGAAATCTCAGCAAATATTTTTTCACCAAATCTTGATGATACTTGGTGGTAATGATCAGTTCACTAAGCCCACTTGGCTGCCAAATTTTCACTCTTCTAGGTTCAAGCGTTCGTTTCCACTAACACTTTGAATTTTTAGGTTTCACTCTGTTTTCTGCTATATAGATAGACGTGTTTGAAACTGTAAATCAAACACGGTTTGTGCTAGCTCCTTGAAACTTGACCAAATGAAGTAGTTCTAAGTTCTATCTCTATGGTTTGTTTCCTCTTGAAGTACCCCATGCAGAGACTTGCGAAAAACACTTTCGTTTGAAAGGGGTTGCCAAGCTTCCAAAAAACTACTAGTTTCTGAAATCTCAGCAAACATTTTTTCACCAAATCTTGATGATACTTGGTGGTAATGATCAGTTCACTAATCCCACTGCTGCCCAATTTTTATTCATCTAGGTTAAAGGATTCGTTTCCAGTAACAGTTTGAATTTTTAGGTTTCACTCTGTTTTCCCCTACATAGATAGCTGTGTTTGGAATTCCAAATCAAACACGGTTTATGCTAGCTACTTGAAACTTGACCAAATGAAGTAGTTCTAAGTTCTATCTCTATGGTTTGTTTCCTCTTGAAGTACCCATGCAGAGACTGGCAAAAAACACTTTCATTTGAAAGGGGCTGCCCAGCTTCCAAAAAACTACTAGTTTGCTGAAATCTCAGCAAACATTTTTTCACCAAATTTGATGATACTTGGTGGTAATGATCAGTTCACTAATCCCACTTGGGTGCCCAATTTTTATTCTTCTAGGTTGAAGCATTCGTTTCCAGTAACAGTTTGAATTTTTAGGTTTCACTCTGTTTTCTCCTACATAGATAGCTGTGTTTGGAATTCTAAATCAAACACGGTTGTGCTAGCTCCTTGAAACTTGACCAAATGAAGTAGTTCTAAGTTCTATCTCTATGGTTTGTTTTTTCTTGAAGTACCCCATGCAAAGACTGGCAAAAAACACTTTCGTTTGAAAGGAGTTGCCAAGCTTCCAAAAAATTACTAGTTTGCTGAAATCTCAGCAAACGTTTTTTCACCAAATCTTTATGATACTTGGTGTTAATGATCAGTTCACTAAGCCCACTTGGCTGCCCAATTTTCACTCTTCTAGGTTAAAGCGTTCGTTTCCAGTAACAGTTTGAATTTTTAGTTTTCACTCTGTTTTCTCCTACATAGATAGCTGTTTTTGGAATTCTAAATCAAACACGGTTTGTGCTAGCTCCTTGAAACTTGACCAAATGAAGTAGTTCTAACTTCTATCTCTATGGTTTGTTTCCTCTTGAAGTACCCCATGCAGAGACTGGCGAAAAACACTTTCGTTTGAAAGGGGATGCCAAGCTTCCAAAAAACTACTAGTTTGCTGAAATCTCAGCAAACATTTTTTCACCAAATCTTGATGATACTTGGTGGTAATGATCAGTTCACTAAGCCCACTTGCTGCCCAATTTTCACTCTTCTAGGTTCAATCGTTCGTTTCCAGTAACACTTTGAATTTTTAGGTTTCACTCTGTTTTCTCCTACATAGATAGCTGTGTTTGGAATTCTAAATCAAACACGGTTTGCGCTAGCTCTTTGAAACTTGACCAAATGAAGTAGTTCTATGTTCTATCTCTATGGTTTGTTTCCTCTTGAAGTACCCCATGCAGAGACTGTCGAAAAACACTTTCGTTTGAAAGGGGTTGCCAAGCTTCCAAAAAACTACTAGTTTGAAGAAATCTCAGCAAAAATTTTTTCACCAAAACTTGATGATACTTGGTGGTAAATGATCAGTTCACTAAGCCCACTTGGCTGCCCAATTTTCACTCTTCTAGGTTCAAGCCTTCGTTTCCAGTAACACTTTGAATTTTAGGTTTCACTCTGTTTTCTGGTATATAGATAGATGTGTTTGAAACTCTAAATGAAACACGGTTTGTGCTAGCTCCTTGAAACTTGACCAAATGAAGTAGTTCTATGTTCTATCTCTATGGTTTGTTTCCTCTTGAAGTACCCCATGCAGAGACTGGCGAAAAACACTTTCGCTTGAAAGGGGTTGCCAAGCTTCCAAAAAACTACTAGTTTGCTGAAATCTCAGCAAACATTTTTTCACCAAATCTTGATGATACTTGGTGGTAATGATCAGTTCACTAATCCCACTTGAGTGCCCAATTTTTATTCTTCTAGGTTGAAGCATTCGTTTCCAGTAACAGTTTGAATTTTTAGGTTTCACTCTGTTTTCTCCTACATAGATAGCTGTGTTTGGAATTCTAAATCAAACACGGTTTGTGCTAGCTCCTTGAAACTTGACCAAATGAAGTAGTTCTAAGTTCTATCTCTATGGTTTGTTTCCTTTTGAAGTACCCCATGCAGAGACTGGCGAAAAACAGTTTCTTTTGAAAGGGGTTGCCCAGCTTCCAAGAAACTACTAGTTTGATGAAATCTCAGCAAACATTTTTTCACCAAATCTTGATGATACTTGGTGGTAATGATAAGTTCACTAAGCCCACTTCGCTGCCCAATTTTCAATCTTCTAGGCTCAAGCATTCGTTTCCAGTAACAGTTTGAATTTTTAGGTTTCACTCTGTTTTCTCCTACGTAGATAGCTGTGTTTGGAATTCTAAATCAAACACGGTTTGTGCTAGCTCCTTGAAACTTGACCAAATGAAGTAGTTCTAAGTTCTATCTCTATGGATTGTTTCCTCTTGAAGTACCCCATGCAGAGACTGGCAAAAAGCACTTTCATTTGAAAGTGGTTGCGAAGCGTCCAAAAAACTACTAGTTTGCTGAAATCTCAGCAAACATTTTTTCACCAAATCTTGATGATACTTGGTGGTAATGATCAGTTCACTAAGCCCACTTGCTGCCCAATTTTCACTCTTCTAGGTTCAATCGTTCGTTTCCACTAACACTTTGAATTTTTAGGTTTCACTCTGTTTTCTCCTACATAGATAGCTGTGTTTGGAATTCTAAATCAAACACGGTTTGCGCTAGCTCTTTGAAACTTGACCAAATGAAGTAGTTCTATGTTCTATCTCTATGGTTTGTTTCCTCTTGAAGTACCCCATGCAGAGACTGTCGAAAAACACTTTCGTTTGAAAGGGGTTGCCAAGCTTCCAAAAAACTACTAGTTTGAAGAAATCTCAGCAAAAATTTTTTCACCAAAACTTGATGATACTTGGTGGTAAATGATCAGTTCACTAAGCCCACTTGGCTGCCCAATTTTCACTCTTCTAGGTTCAAGCCTTCGTTTCCAGTAACACTTTGAATTTTAGGTTTCACTCTGTTTTCTGGTATATAGATAGATGTGTTTGAAACTCTAAATGAAACACGGTTTGTGCTAGCTCCTTGAAACTTGACCAAATGAAGTAGTTCTATGTTCTATCTCTATGGTTTGTTTCCTCTTGAAGTACCCCATGCAGAGACTCGCGAAAAACACTTTCGCTTGAAAGGGGTTGCCAAGCTTCCAAAAAACTACTAGTTTGCTGAAATCTCAGCAAACATTTTTTCACCAAATCTTGATGATACTTGGTGGTAATGATCAGTTCACTAATCCCACTTGAGTGCCCAATTTTTATTCTTCTAGGTTGAAGCATTCGTTTCCAGTAACAGTTTGAATTTTTAGGTTTCACTCTGTTTTCTCCTACATAGATAGCTGTGTTTGGAATTCTAAATCAAACACGGTTTGTGCTAGCTCCTTGAAACTTGACCAAATGAAGTAGTTCTAAGTTCTATCTCTATGGTTTGTTTCCTTTTGAAGTACCCCATGCAGAGACTGGCGAAAAACAGTTTCTTTTGAAAGGGGTTGCCCAGCTTCCAAGAAACTACTAGTTTGATGAAATCTCAGCAAACATTTTTTCACCAAATCTTGATGATACTTGGTGGTAATGATAAGTTCACTAAGCCCACTTCGCTGCCCAATTTTCAATCTTCTAGGCTCAAGCATTCGTTTCCAGTAACAGTTTGAATTTTTAGGTTTCACTCTGTTTTCTCCTACGTAGATAGCTGTGTTTGGAATTCTAAATCAAACACGGTTTGTGCTAGCTCCTTGAAACTTGACCAAATGAAGTAGTTCTAAGTTCTATCTCTATGGATTGTTTCCTCTTGAAGTACCCCATGCAGAGACTGGCAAAAAGCACTTTCATTTGAAAGTGGTTGCGAAGCGTCCAAAAAACTTCACGTTTTCTGAAATCTCAGCAAATATTTTTTCACCAAACCTTGATGATACTTGGTGGTAATGATCAGTTCACTAAGCCCACTTGGCTGCCAAATTTTCACTCTTCTAGGTTCAAGCGTTCGTTTCCACTAACACTTTGAATTTTTAGGTTTCACTCTGTTTTCTGCTATATAGATAGACGTGTTTGAAACTGTAAATCAAACACTGTTTGTGCTAGCTCCTTGAAACTTGACCAAATGAGGTAGTTCTAAGTTCTATCTCTATGGTTTGTTTCCTCTTGAAGTACCCCAATGCAGAGACTGGCGAAAAACACTTTCGTTTGAAAGGGGTTGCCAAGCTTCCAAAAAACTACTAGTTTCTGAAATCTCAGCAAACATTTTTTCACCAAATCTTGATGATACTTGGTGGTAATGATCAGTTCACTAATCCCACTGCTGCCCAATTTTTATTCATCTAGGTTAAAGGATTCGTTTCCAGTAACAGTTTGAATTTTTAGGTTTCACTCTGTTTTCTCCTACATAGATAGCTGTGTTTGGAATTCCAAATCAAACACGGTTTATGCTAGCTACTTGAAACTTGACCAAATGAAGTAGTTCTAAGTTCTATCTCTATGGTTTGTTTCCTCTTGAAGTACCCATGCAGAGACTGGCAAAAAACACTTTCATTTGAAAGGGGCTGCCCAGCTTCCAAAAAACTACTAGTTTGCTGAAATCTCAGCAAACATTTTTTCACCAAATTTGATGATACTTGGTGGTAATGATCAGTTCACTAATCCCACTTGGGTGCCCAATTTTTATTCTTCTAGGTTGAAGCATTCGTTTCCAGTAACAGTTTGAATTTTTAGGTTTCACTCTGTTTTCTCCTACATAGATAGCTGTGTTTGGAATTCTAAATCAAACACGGTTGTGCTAGCTCCTTGAAACTTGACCAAATGAAGTAGTTCTAAGTTCTATCTCTATGGTTTGTTTTCTCTTGAAGTACCCCATGCAAAGACTGGCAAAAAACACTTTCGTTTGTAAGGAGTTGCCAAGCTTCCAAAAAATTACTAGTTTGCTGAAATCTCAGCAAACGTTTTTTCACCAAATCTTTATGATACTTGGTGTTAATGATCAGTTCACTAAGCCCACTTGGCTGCCGAATTTTCACTCTTCTAGGTTAAAGCGTTCGTTTCCAGTAACAGTTTGAATTTTTAGTTTTCACTCTGTTTTCTCCTACATAGATAGCTGTTTTTGGAATTCTAAATCAAACACGGTTTGTGCTAGCTCCTTGAAACTTGACCAAATGAAGTAGTTCTAACTTCTATCTCTATGGTTTGTTTCCTCTTGAAGTACCCCATGCAGAGACTGGCGAAAAACACTTTCGTTTGAAAGGGGATGCCAAGCTTCCAAAAAACTACTAGTTTGCTGAAATCTCAGCAAACATTTTTTCACCAAATCTTGATGATACTTGGTGGTAATGATCAGTTCACTAAGCCCACTTGCTGCCCAATTTTCACTCTTCTAGGTTCAATCGTTCGTTTCCAGTAACACTTTGAATTTTTAGGTTTCACTCTGTTTTCTCCTACATAGATAGCTGTGTTTGGAATTCTAAATCAAACACGGTTTGTGCTAGCTCCTTGAAACTTGACCAAATGAAGTAGTTCTAAGTTCTATCTCTATGGTTTTTTTCCTCTTGAAGTATCCCATGCAGAGACTGGCGAAAAAAACTTTCGTTTGAAATGGGTTGCCAAGCTTCCAAAAAACTACTAGTTTGCTGAAATCTCAGCAAACATTTTTTCACCAAATCTTGATGATACTTGGTGGTAATCATCAGTTCACTAAGCCCACTTGGCTGCCCAATTTTCACTCTTCTAGGTTCAAGCGTTCGTTTCCAGTAACACTTTGAATTTTTAGGTTTCACTCTGTTTTCTCCTACATAGATAGCTGTGTTTGGAATTCTAAATCAAACACGGTTTGTGCTAGCTCCTTGAACTTGACAAAATGAAGTAGTTCTATGTTCTATCTCTATGGTTTGTTTCCTCTTGAAGTACCCCATGCAGAGACTGGCGAAAAACACTTTCGTTTGAAAGGGTTGCCAAGCTTAAAAAAAAACTACTAGTTTGATGAAATCTCAGCAAACATTTTTTCACCAAATCTTGATGATACTTGGTGGTAATGATCAGTTCACTAAGCCCACTTGGCTGTCCAATTTTCACTCTTCTAGGTTCAAGTGTTGGTTTCCAGTAACACTTTGAATTTTTAGGTTTCAGTCTGTTTTCTCCTAGATAGATAGCTGTGTTTGGAATTCTAAATCAAACACGGTTTGTGCTAGCTCCTTGAAACTTGACCAAATGAAGTAGTTCTAAATTCTATCTCTATGGTTTCTTTCCTCTTGAAGTACCCCATGCAGAGACTGGCGAAAAGCACTTTCGTTTGAAAGTGGTTGCCAAGCTTCCAAAAACTACTAGTTTGCTGAAATCTCAGCCAACATTTTTTCACCAAATCTTGATGATACTTGGTGGTATTGATCAGTTCACTAAGCCCACTTGGCTGCCTAATTTTCACTCTTCTAGGTTCAAGCGTTCGTTTCCAGTAACACTTTGAATTTTTAGGTTCCACTCTGTTTTCTCCTACATAGATAGCTGTGTTTGGAATTCTAAATCAAACACGGTTTGTGCTAGCTCCTTGAAACTTGACCAAATGAAGTAGTTCTAAGTTCTATCTCTATGGTTTGTTTTCTCTTGAAGTACCCCATGCAAAGACTGGCAAAAAACACTTTCGTTTGAAAGGAGTTGCCAAGCTTCCAAAAAATTACTAGTTTGCTGAAATCTCAGCAAACGTTTTTTCACCAAATCTTTATGATACTTGGTGGTAATGATCAGTTCACTAAGCCCACTTGGCTGCCCAATTTTCACTCTTCTAGGTTAAAGCGTTCGTTTCCAGTAACAGTTTGAATTTTTAGGTTTCACTCTGTTTTCTCCTACATAGATAGCTGTTTTTGGAATTCTAAATCAAACACGGTTTGTGCTAGCTCCTTGAAACTTGACCATACAAGTAGTTCTAACTTCTATCTCTATGGTTTGTTTCCTCTTGAAGTACCCCATGCAGAGACTGGCGAAAAACACTTTCGTTTGAAAGGGGTTGCCAAGCTTAAAAAAAAACTACTAGTTTGATGAAATCTCAGCAAACTTTTTTTCACCAAATCTTGATGATACTTGGTGGTAATGATCAGTTCACTAAGCCCACTTGGCTGTCCAATTTTCACTCTTCTAGGTTCAAGTGTTGGTTTCCAGTAACACTTTGAATTTTTAGGTTTCACTCTGTTTTCTCCTAGATAGATAGCTGTGTTTGGAATTCTAAATCAAACACGGTATGTGCTAGCTCCTTGAAACTTGACCAAATGAAGTAGTTCTAAGTTCTATCTCTATGGTTTCTTTCCTCTTGAAGTACCCCATGCAGAGACTGGCGAAAAGCACTTTCGTTTGAAAGGGGTTGCCAAGCTTCCAAAAACTACTAGTTTGCTGAAATCTCAGCAAACATTTTTTCACCAAATCTTGATGATACTTGGTGGTAATGATCAGTTCACTAAGCCCACTTGGCTGCCCAATTTTCACTCTTCTAGGTTCAAGCGTTCGTTTCCAGTAACAGTTTGAATTTTTAGGTTTCACTCTGTTTTCTGCTATATAGATAGATGTGTTTGAAACTCTAAATCAAACACGGTTTTTGCTAGCTCCTTGAAACTTGACAAAATGAAGTAGTTCTAAGTTCTATCTCTATGGTTTGTTTCCTCTTGAAGTACCCCATGCAGAGACTGGCGAAAAACACTTTCGTTTGAAAGGGGTTGCCAAGCTTCCAAAAAACTACTAGTTTGCTGAAATCTCAGCAAACATTTTTTCACCAAATCTTGATAATACTTGGTGGTAATGATCAGTTCACTAAGCCCACTTGGCTGCCCAATTTTCACTCTTCTAGGTTCAAGCGTTCGTTTCCAGTAACACTTTGAATTTTTAGGTTTCACTCTGTTTTCTCCTACATAGATAGCTGTGTTAGGAATTCTAAATCAAACACGGTTTGTGCTAGCTCCTTGAAACTTGACCAAATGAAGTAGTTCTAAATTCTATCTCTATGGTTTGTTTCCTCTTGAAGTACCCCATGCAGAGACTGGCGAAAAAAACTTTCTTTTGAAAGGGGTTGCCAAGCTTCCAAAAAACTACTAGTTTTCTGACCTCAGCAAACATTTTTTCACCAAATCTTGATGATACTTGGTGGTAATGATCAGTTCACTAATCCCAATTGGCTGCCCAATTTTTATTCTTCTAGGTTGAAGCATTCGTTTCCAGTACCAGTTTGAATTTTTAGGTTTCACTCTGTTTTCTCCTACAGAGATAGCTGTGTTTGGAATTCTAAATCAAACACGGTTTGTGCTAGCTCCTTGAAACTTGACCATACAAGTAGTTCTAACTTCTATCTCTATGGTTTGTTTCCTCTTGAAGTACCCCATGCAGAGACTGGCGAAAAACACTTTCGTTTGAAAGGGGTTGCCAAGCTTCCAAAAAAACTACTGGTTTGCTGAAATCTCAGCAAACATATTTTCACCTAATCTTGATGATACTTGGTAATATTCATCAGTTCACTAAGCCCACTTGGCTGCCCAATTTTCACTCTTCTAGGTTCAAGCGTTCGTTTCCAGTAACACTTTGAATTTTTAGGTTTCACTCTGTTTTCTCCTACATAGATAGCTGTGTTAGGAATTCTAAATCAAACACGGTTTTTGCTAGCTCCTTGAAACTTGACCAAATGAAGTAGTTCTAAGTTCTATCTCTATGGTTTGTTTTCTCTTGAAGTACCCCATGCAGAGACTGGCGAAAAACACTTTCGTTTGAAAGGGGTTGCCAAGCTTCCAAAAAACTACTAGTTTTCTGAAACCTCAGCAAACATTTTTTCACCAAAACTTGATGATACTTGGTGGTAATGATCAGTTCACTAATCCCAATTGGCTGCCCAATTTTTATTCTTCTAGGTTGAAGCATTCGTTTCCAGTAACAGTTTGAATTTTCAGGTTTCACTCTGTTTCCTCCTACAGAGATAGCTGTGTTTGGAATTCTAAATCAAACACGGTTTGTGCTAGCTCCTTGAAACTTGACCAAATGAAGTAGTTCTAAGTTCTATCTCTATGGTTTGTTTCCTCCTGAAGTACCCCATGCAGAGACTGGCGAAAAACACTTTCGTTTGAAAGGGGTTGCCAAGCTTCCAAAAAAACTACTGGTTTGCTGAAATCTCAGCAAACATATTTTCACCTAATCTTGATGATACTTGGTAATAATCATCAGTTCACTAAGCCCACTTGGCTGCCCAATTTTCACTCTTCTAGGTTCAAGCATTCGTTTCCAGTAACACTTTGAATTTTTAGGTTTCACTCTGTTTTCTCCTACATAGATAGCTCTGTTAGGAATTCTAAATCAAACACGGTTTTTGCTAGCTCCTTGAAACTTGACCAAATGAAGTAGTTCTATGTTCTATCTCTATGGTTTGTTTTCTCTTGAAGTACCCCATGCAGAGACTGGCGAAAAACACTTTCGTTTGAAAGGGGTTGCCAAGCTTCCAAAAAACTACTAGTTTTCTGAAACCTCAGCAAACATTTTTTCACCAAAACTTGATGATACTTGGTGGTAATGATCAGTTCCCTAATCCCACTTGGCTGCATAATTTTTATTCTTCTAGGTTGAAGCATTCGTTTCCAGTAACAGTTTGAATTTTTAGGTTTCACTCTGTTTTCTCCTACATAGATAGCTGTGTTTGGAATTCTAAATCAAACACGGTTTGTGCTAGCTCCTTGAAACTTGACCAAATAAAGTAGTTCTAAGTTCTATCTCTATGGTTTGTTTCCTCTTGAAGTACCCCATGCAGAGCCTGGCGAAACACACTTTCGTTTTAAAGGGGTTGCCAAGCTTCCAAAAAACTACTAGTTTGCTGAAATCTAGCAAACATTTTTTCACCAAAACTTGATGATACTTGGTGGTAATGATCAGTTCACCAAGCCCACTTGGCTGCCGAATTTTCACTCTTCTAGGTTCAAGTGTTGGTTTCCAGTAAGACTTTAAATTTTTAGGTTTCACTCTGTTTTCTGCTATATAGATAGATGTGTTTGAAACTCTAAATCAAACACGGTTTGTGCTAGCTCCTTGAAACTTGACCAAATGAAGTAGTTCTATGTTCTATCTCTATGGTTTGTTTCCTCTTGAAGTATCCCATGCAGAGACTGGCGAAAAACACTTTCGTTTGAAAGGGTTGCCAAGCTTCCAAAAAACTACTAGTTTGCTGAAATCTCAGCAATCATTTTTTCACCAAATCTTGATGATACTTGGTGGTAATGATCAGTTCACTAATCCCACTTGGCTGCCCAATTTTCACTCTTCTAGGTTCAAGTGTTCGTTTCCAGTAACACTTTGAATTTTTAGGTTTCACTCTGTTTTCTCCTACATAGATAGCTGTGTTTGGAATTCTTAATCAAACACGGTTTTTGCTAGCTCCTTGAAACTTGACCAAATGAAGTAGTTCTAACTTCTATCTCTATGGTTTGTTTCCTCTTGAAGTACCCCATGCAGAGACTGGCGAAAAACACTTTCGTTTGAAAGGGGTTGCCAAGCTTCCAAAATACTACTAGTTTGCTGAAATCCCAGCAAACATTTTTTCACCAAATCTTGATGATACTTGGTGGTAATGATCAGTTCACTAATCCCACTTGGCTGCCCAATTTTGATTCTTCTAGTTTGAAGCATTCGTTTCCAGTAACAGTTTGAATTTTTAGGTTTCACTCGGTTTTCTCCTACATAGATAGCTGTGTTTGGAATTCTAAATCAATCACGGTTTGTGCTAGCTCCTTGAAACTTGACCAAATGAATTAGTTCTATGTTCTATCGCTATGGTTTGTTTCCTCTTGAAGTACCCCATGCAGAGACTGGCGAGGAAAACTTTCATTTGAAAGGGGTTGCCGAGCTTCCATAAAACTACTAGTTTGCTGAAATCTCAGCAAACATTTTTTCACCAAATCTTGATGATACTTGGTGGTAATGATCAGTTCACTAATTCTACTTGGCTGCCCAAATTTTATTCTTCTAGGTTGAGGCATTCGTTTCCAGTAACAGTTTGAATTTTTAGGTTTCACTCTGTTTTCTCCTACATAGATAGCTGTGTTTGGAATTCCAAATCAAACACGGTTTATGCTAGCTCCTTGAAACTTGACCAAATGAAGTAGTTCTAAGTTCTATCTCTATGGTTTGTTTCCTCTTGAAGTACCCATGCAGAGACTGGCAAAAAACACTTTCATTTGAAAGGGACTGCCCAGCTTCCAAAAAACTACTAGTTTGCTGAAATCTCAGCAAACATTTTTTCACCAAATTTGATGATACTTGGTGGTAATGATCAGTTCACTAATCCCACTTGGGTGCCCAATTTTTATTCTTCTAGGTTGAAGCATTCGTTTCCAGTAACAGTTTGAATTTTTAGGTTTCACTCTGTTTTCTCCTACATAGATAGCTGTGTTTGGAATTCTAAATCAAACACGGTTGTGCTAGCTCCTTGAAACTTGACCAAATGAAGTAGTTCTAAGTTCTATCTCTATGGTTTGTTTTCTCTTGAAGTACCCCATGCAAAGACTGGCAAAAAACACTTTCGTTTGAAAGGAGTTGCCAAGCTTCCAAAAAATTACTAGTTTGCTGAAATCTCAGCAAACATTTTTTCACCAAATCTTGATGATACTTGGTGGTAATGATCAGTTCACTAATTCTACTTGGCTGCCCAAATTTTATTCTTCTAGGTTGAGGCATTCGTTTCCAGTAACAGTTTGAATTTTTAGGTTTCACTCTGTTTTCTCCTACATAGATAGCTGTGTTTGTAATTCTAAATCAAACACGGTTTGTGCTAGCTCCTTGAAACTTGACCAAATGAAGTAGTTCTAAGTTCTATCTCTATGGTTTGTTTCCTCTTGAAATACCCCATGCAGAGACTGGCGAAAAACACTTTCATTTGAAAGGGGTTGCCAAGCTTCCAAAAAAACTTCAAGTTTGCTGAAATCTAGCAAATATTTTTTCACCAAAACTTGATGATACTTGGTGGTAATGATCAGTACACCAAGCCCACTTGGCTGCCCATTTTTTATTCTTCTAGGTTGAAGCATTCTTTTCCAGTAACACTTTGAATTTTTAGGTTTCACTCTGTTTTCTCCTACATAGATAGCTGTGTTTGGAATTCTAAATCAAACACGGTTTGTGCTAGCTCCTTGAAACTTGACCAAATGAAGTAGTTCTAAGTTCTATCTCTATGGTTTGTTTCTTCTTGAAGTACCCCATGCAGAGACTGGCGAAAAACACTTTCGTTTGAAAGGGGTTGCCAAGCTTCAAAAAAAACTACTAGTTTGATGAAATCTCAGCAAACATTTTTTCACCAAATCTTGGTGATACTTGGTGGTAATGATCAGTTCACTAAGCCCACTTGGCTGTCCAATTTTCACTCTTCTAGGTTCAAGTGTTGGTTTCCAGTAACGCTTTGAATTTTTAGGTTTCACTCTGTTTTCTCCTAGATAGATAGCTGTGTTTGGAATTCTAAATCAAACACGGTTTGTGCTAGCTCCTTGAAACTTGACCAAATGAAGTAGTTCTAAATTCTATCTCTATGGTTTCTTTCCTCTTGAAGTACCCCATGCAGAGACTGGCGGAAAGCACTTTCGTTTGAAAGTGGTTGCCAAGCTTCCAAAAACTACTAGTTTGCTGAAATCTCAGCCAACATTTTTTCACCAAATCTTGATGATACTTGGTGGTATTGATCAGTTCACTAAGCCCACTTGGCTGCCTAATTTTCACTCTTCTAGGTTCAAGCGTTCGTTTCCAGTAACACTTTGAATTTTTAGGTTCCACTCTGTTTTCTCCTACATAGATAGCTGTGTTTGGAATTCTAAATCAAACACGGTTTGTGCTAGCTCCTTGAAACTTGACCAAATGAAGTAGTTTTACGTTCTATCTCTATGGTTTGTTTCCTCTTGAAGTACCCCATGCAGAGACTGGAGAGAAACACTTTCGTTTGAAAGGGGTTGCCAAGCTTCCAAAAAACTACTAGTTTGCTGAAATCTCAGCAAACATTTTTTCACCAAATCCGATGATACTTGGTGGTAATGAGAAGTTCCCTAATCCCACTTGGCTGCCCAATTTTTATTCTTCTACGTTGAAACATTCGTTTCCAGTAACAGTTTGAACTTTTATGTTTCACTCTGTTTTCTCCTACATAGATTGCTGTGTTTGGAATTCTAAATCAAACACGGTTTGTGCTAGCTCCTTGAAACTTGACCAAATGAAGTAGTTCTAAGTTCTATCTCTATGGTTTGTTTCCTCTTGGAGTACCCCATGCAGAGACTGGCGAAAAACACTTTCGTTTGAAAGGGGTTGCCAAGCTTCCAAAAAACTACTAGTTTGATGAAATCTCAGCAAACATTTTTTCACCAAATCTTTATGATACTTGGTGGTAATGATCAGTTCACTAATCCCACTTGGCTGCCCAATTTTTATTCTTCTAGGTTGAAGCATTCGTTTCCAGTAACAGTTTGAAATTTTAGGTTTCACTCTGTTTTCTCCTACATAGATAGCTGTGTTTGGAATTCTAAATCAAACACGGTTTGTGCTAGCTCCTTGAAACTTGACCAAATGGAGTAGTTCTAAGTTCTATCTCTATGGTTTGTTTCTTCTTGAAGTACCCCATGCAGAGACTGGCTAAAAACACTTTCTTTTGAAAGGGGTTTCCAAGCTTCCAAAAAACTACTAGTTTCTGAAATCTCAGCAAACATTTTTTCACCAAATCTTGATGATACTTGGTGGTAATGATCAGTTCACTAATCCCACTGCTGCCCAATTTTTATTCGTCTAGGTTAAAGGATTCGTTTCCAGTAACAGTTTGAATTTTTAGGTTTCACTCTGTTTTCTCCTACATAGATAGCTGTGTTTGGAATTCCAAATCAAACACGGTTTATGCTAGCTCCTTGAAACTTGACCAAATGAAGTAGTTCTAAGTTCTATCTCTATGGTTTGTTTCCTCTTGAAGTACCCATGCAGAGACTGGCAAAAAACACTTTCATTTGAAAGGGACTGCCCAGCTTCCAAAAAACTACTAGTTTGCTGAAATCTCAGCAAACATTTTTTCACCAAATTTGATGATACTTGGTGGTAATGATCAGTTCACTAATCCCACTTGGGTGCCCAATTTTTATTCTTCTAGGTTGAAGCATTCGTTTCCAGTAACAGTTTGAATTTTTAGGTTTCACTCTGTTTTCTCCTACATAGATAGCTGTGTTTGGAATTCTAAATCAAACACGGTTGTGCTAGCTCCTTGAAACTTGACCAAATGAAGTAGTTCTAAGTTCTATCTCTATGGTTTGTTTTCTCTTGAAGTACCCCATGCAAAGACTGGCAAAAAACACTTTCGTTTGAAAGGAGTTGCCAAGCTTCCAAAAAATTACTAGTTTGCTGAAATCTCAGCAAACATTTTTTCACCAAATCTTGATGATACTTGGTGGTAATGATCAGTTCACTAATTCTACTTGGCTGCCCAAATTTTATTCTTCTAGGTTGAGGCATTCGTTTCCAGTAACAGTTTGAATTTTTAGGTTTCACTCTGTTTTCTCCTACATAGATAGCTGTGTTTGTAATTCTAAATCAAACACGGTTTGTGCTAGCTCCTTGAAACTTGACCAAATGAAGTAGTTCTAAGTTCTATCTCTATGGTTTGTTTCCTCTTGAAATACCCCATGCAGAGACTGGCGAAAAACACTTTCATTTGAAAGGGGTTGCCAAGCTTCCAAAAAAACTTCAAGTTTGCTGAAATCTAGCAAATATTTTTTCACCAAAACTTGATGATACTTGGTGGTAATGATCAGTACACCAAGCCCACTTGGCTGCCCATTTTTTATTCTTCTAGGTTGAAGCATTCTTTTCCAGTAACACTTTGAATTTTTAGGTTTCACTCTGTTTTCTCCTACATAGATAGCTGTGTTTGGAATTCTAAATCAAACACGGTTTGTGCTAGCTCCTTGAAACTTGACCAAATGAAGTAGTTCTAAGTTCTATCTCTATGGTTTGTTTCTTCTTGAAGTACCCCATGCAGAGACTGGCGAAAAACACTTTCGTTTGAAAGGGGTTGCCAAGCTTCAAAAAAACTACTAGTTTGATGAAATCTCAGCAAACATTTTTTCACCAAATCTTGGTGATACTTGGTGGTAATGATCAGTTCACTAAGCCCACTTGGCTGTCCAATTTTCACTCTTCTAGGTTCAAGTGTTGGTTTCCAGTAACGCTTTGAATTTTTAGGTTTCACTCTGTTTTCTCCTAGATAGATAGCTGTGTTTGGAATTCTAAATCAAACACGGTTTGTGCTAGCTCCTTGAAACTTGACCAAATGAAGTAGTTCTAAATTCTATCTCTATGGTTTCTTTCCTCTTGGAGTACCCCATGCAGAGACTGGCGAAAAACACTTTCGTTTGAAAGGGGTTGCCAAGCTTCCAAAAAACTACTAGTTTGATGAAATCTCAGCCAACATTTTTTCACCAAATCTTGATGATACTTGGTGGTATTGATCAGTTCACTAAGCCCACTTGGCTGCCTAATTTTCACTCTTCTAGGTTCAAGCGTTCGTTTCCAGTAACACTTTGAATTTTTAGGTTCCACTCTGTTTTCTCCTACATAGATAGCTGTGTTTGGAATTCTAAATCAAACACGGTTTGTGCTAGCTCCTTGAAACTTGACCAAATGAAGTAGTTTTACGTTCTATCTCTATGGTTTGTTTCCTCTTGAAGTACCCCATGCAGAGACTGGAGAGAAACACTTTCGTTTGAAAGGGGTTGCCAAGCTTCCAAAAAACTACTAGTTTGCTGAAATCTCAGCAAACATTTTTTCACCAAATCCGATGATACTTGGTGGTAATGAGAAGTTCCCTAATCCCACTTGGCTGCCCAATTTTTATTCTTCTACGTTGAAACATTCGTTTCCAGTAACAGTTTGAACTTTTATGTTGCACTCTGTTTTCTCCTACATAGATTGCTGTGTTTGGAATTCTAAATCAAACACGGTTTGTGCTAGCTCCTTGAAACTTGACCAAATGAAGTAGTTCTAAGTTCTATCTCTATGGTTTGTTTCCTCTTGGAGTACCCCATGCAGAGACTGGCGAAAAACACTTTCGTTTGAAAGGGGTTGCCAAGCTTCCAAAAAACTACTAGTTTGATGAAATCTCAGCAAACATTTTTTCACCAAATCTTTATGATACTTGGTGGTAATGATCAGTTCACTAAGCCCACTTGGCTGCCCAATTTTCACTCTTCTAGGTTCAAGCCTTCGTTTCCAGTAACACTTTGAATTTTAGGTTTCACTCTGTTTTCTGGTATATAGATAGATATGTTTGAAACTCTAAATGAAACACGGTTTGTGCTAGCTCCTTGAAACTTGACCAAATGAAGTAGTTCTATGTTCTATCTCTATGGTTTGTTTCCTCTTGAAGTACCACATGCAGAGACTGGCGAAAAACACTTTCGCTTGAAAGGGGTTGCCAAGCTTCCAAAAAACTACTAGTTTGCTGAAATCTCAGCAAACATTTTTTCACCAAATCTTGATGATACTTGGTGGTAATGATCAGTTCACTAATCCCACTTGGGTGCCCAATTTTTATTCTTCTAGGTTGAAGCATTCGTTTCCAGTAACAGTTTGAATTTTTAGGTTTCACTCTGTTTTCTCCTACATAGATAGCTGTGTTTGGAATTCTAAATCAAACACGGTTTGTGCTAGCTCCTTGAAACTTGACCAAATGAAGTAGTTCTAAGTTCTATCTCTATGGTTTGTTTCCTCTTGAAGTACCCCATGCAGAGACTTGCGAAAAACACTTTCGTTTGAAAGGGGTTCCCAAGCTTCCAAAAAACTACTAGTTTCTGAAATCTCAGCAAACATTTTTTCACCAAATCTTGATGATACTTGGTGGTAATGATCAGTTCACTAATCCCACTGCTGCCCAATTTTTAATCGTCTAGGTTAAAGGATTCGTTTCCAGTAACAGTTTGAATTTTTAGGTTTCACTCTGTTTTCTCCTACATAGATAGCTGTGTTTAGAATTCCAAATCAAACACGGTTTATGCTAGCTCCTTGAAACTTGACCAAATGAAGTAGTTCTAAGTTCTATCTCTATGGTTTGGTTCCTCTTGAAGTACCCATGCAGAGACTGGAAAAAAACACTTTCATTTGAAAGGGGCTGCCCAGCTTCCAAAAAACTACTAGTTTGCTGAAATCTCAGCAAACATTTTTTCACCAAATTTGATGATACTTGGTGGTAATGATCAGTTCACTAATCCCACCTGGGTGCCCAATTTTTATTCTTCTAGGTTGAAGCATTCGTTTCCAGTAACAGTTTGAATTTTTAGGTTTCACTCTGTTTTCTCCTACATAGATAGCTGTGTTTGGAATTCTAAATCAAACACGGTTTGTGCTAGCTCCTTGAAACTTGACCAAATGAAGTAGTTCTAAGTTCTATCTCTATGGTTTGTTTTCTCTTGAAGTACCCCATGCAAAGACTGGCAAAAAACACTTTCGTTTGAAAGGAGTTGCCAAGCTTCCAAAAAATTACTAGTTTGCTGAAATCTCAGCAAACGTTTTTTCACCAAATCTTTATGATACTTGGTGGTAATGATCAGTTCACTAAGCCCACTTGGCTGCCCAATTTTCACTCTTCTAGGTTAAAGCGTTCGTTTCCAGTAACAGTTTGAATTTTTAGGTTTCACTCTGTTTTCTCCTACATAGATAGCTGTTTTTGGAATTCTAAATCAAACACGGTTTGTGCTAGCTCCTTGAAACTTGACCAAATGAAGTAGTTCTAAGTTCTATCTCTATGGTTTGTTTCCTCTTGAAGTACCCCATGCAGAGACTGGCGAAAAACACTTTTGTTTGAAAGGGGATGCCAAGCTTCCAAAAAACTACTAATTTGCTGAAATCTCAGCAAACATTTTTTCACCAATTCTTGATGATACTTGGTGGTAATGATCAGTTCACTAAGCCCACTTGCTGCCCAATTTTCACTCTTCTAGGTTCAATCGTTCGTTTCCAGTAACACTTTGAATTTTTAGGTTTCACTCTGTTTTCTCCTACATAGATAGCTGTGTTTGGAATTCTAAATCAAACACGGTTTGTGCTAGCTCCTTGAAACTTGACCAAATGAAGTAGTTCTAAGTTCTATCTCTATGGTTTGTTTCCTCTTGAAGTACCCCATGCAGAGACTGGCGAAAAACAGTTTCTTTTGAAAGGGGTTGCCCAGCTTCCAAAAAACTACTAGTTTGATGAAATCTCAGCAAATATTTTTTTAACCAAATCTTAATGATACTTGGTGGTAATGATAAGTTCACTAAGCCCACTTCGCTCCCCAATTTTCACTCTTCTAGGCTCAAGAATTCGTTTCCAGTAACAGTTTGAATTTTTAGGTTTCACTCTGTTTTCTCCTACATAGATAGCTGTGTTTGGAATTCTAAATCAAACACGGTTTGTGCTAGCTCCTTGAAACTTGACAAAATGAAGTAGTTCTAAGTTCTATCTCTATGATTTGTTTCCTCTTGAAGTACCCCATGCAGAGACTGGCAAAAAGCACTTTCATTTGAAAGTGGTTGCGAAGCTTCCAAAACACTTCAAGTTTTCTGAAATCTCAGCAAACATTTTTTCACCAAATCTTGATGATACTTGGTGGTAATGATCAGTTCACTAAGCCCACTTGGCTGCCAAATTTTCACTCTTCTAGGTTCAAGCGTTCGTTTCCACTAACACTTTGAATTTTTAGGTTTCACTCTGTTTTCTGCTATATAGATAGATGTGTTTGAAACTCTAAATCAAACACGGTTTGTGCTAGCTCCTTAAAACTTGACCAAATGAAGTAGTTCTAAGTTCTATCTCTAAGGTTTGTTTCCTCTTGAAGTACCCCATGCAGAGACTGGCGAAGAACACTTTCGTTTGAAAGGGGTTGCCAAGCTTCCAAAAAACTAGTAGTTTGCTGAAATCTCAGCAAACATTTTTTCACCAAATCTTGATGATACTTGGTGGTAATGATCAGTTCACTAATCCCACTGCTGCCCAATTTTTATTCGTCTAGGTTAAAGGATTCGTTTCCAGTAACACTTTGAATTTTTAGGTTTCACTCTGTTTTCTCCTACATAGATAGCTGTGTTTGGAATTCTAAATCAAACACGGTTTAGGCTAGCTCCTTGAAACTTGACCAAATGAAGTAGTTCTAAGTTCTATCTCTATGGTTGGTTCCTCTTGAAGTACCCATGCAGAGACTGGCAAAAAACACTTTCATTTGAAAGGGGTTGCCCAGCTTCCAAAAAACTACTAGTTTGCTGAAATCTCAGCAAACATTTTTTCACCAAATTTGATGATACTTGGTGGTAATGATCAGTTCACTAATCCCACTTGGGTGCCCAATTTTTATTCTTCTAGGTTGAAGCATTCGTTTCCAGTAACAGTTTGAATTTTTAGGATTCACTCTGTTTTCTCCTACATAGATAGCTGTGTTTGGAATTCTAAATCAAACACGGTTTGTGCTAGCTCCTTGAAACTTGACCAAATGAAGTAGTTCTAAGTTCTATCTCTATGGTTTGTTTCCTCTTGAAGTACCCTATGCAGAGACTGGCGAAAAACACTTTCGTTTGAAAGGGGATGCCAAGCTTCCAAAAAACTACTAGTTTGCTGAAATCTCAGCAAACATTTTTTCACCAAATCTTGATGATACTTGGTGGTAATGATCAGTTCACTAAGCCCACATGGCTGCCCAATTTTCACTCTTCTAGGTTCAATCGTTCGTTTCCAGTAACACTTTGAATTTTTAGGTTTCACTCTGTATTCTCCTACATAGATAGCTGTGTTTGGAATTCTAAATCAAACACGGTTTGTGCTAGCTCCTTGAAACTTGACAAAAGGAAGTAGTTCTAAGTTCTATCTGTATGGTTTTTTCCTCTTGAAGTACCCCATGCAGAGACTGGCGAAAAACAGTTTCTTTTGAAAGGGGTTGCCCAACTTTCAAAAAACTACTAGTTTGATGTAATCTCAGCAAACATTTTTTCACCAAATCTTGATGATACTTGGTGGTAATGATAAGTTCACTAAGCCCACTTCGCTGCCCAATTTTCACTCTTCTAGGCTCAAGCATTCGTTTCCAGTAACAGTTTGAATTTTTAGGTTTCACTCTGTTTTCTCCTACATAGATAGGTGTGTTTGGAATTCTAAATCAAACACGGTTTGTGCTAGCTCCTTGAAACTTGACAAAATGAAGTAGTTCTAAGTTCTATCTCTATGGTTTGTTTCATCTTGAAGTACCCCATGCAGAGACTGGCAAAAAGCACTTTCATTTGAAAGTGGTTGCGAAGCTTCCAAAAACTTCAAGTTTTCTGAAATCTCAGCAAACATTTTTTCACGAAATCTTGATGATACTTGGTGGTAATGATCAGTTCACTAAGCCCACTTGGCTGCCAAATTTTCACTCTTCTAGGTTCAAGCGTTCGTTTCCACTAACACTTTGAATTTTTAGGTTTCACTCTGTTTTCTGCTATATAGATAGATGTGTTTGAAACTCTAAATCAAACACGGTTTGTGCTAGCTCCTTACAACTTGACCAAATGAAGTAGTTCTAAGTTCTATCTCTATGGTTTGTTTCCTCTTGAAGTACCCCATGCAGAGACTGGCGAAGAACACTTTCGTTTGAAAGGGGTTGCCAAGCTTCCAAAAAACTAGTAGTTTGCTGAAATCTCAGCAAACATTTTTTCACCAAATCTTGATGATACTTGGTGGTAATGATCAGTTCACTAATCCCACTGCTGCCCAATTTTTATTCGTCTAGGTTAAAGGATTCGTTTCCAGTAACACTTTGAATTTTTAGGTTTCACTCTGTTTTCTCCTACATAGATAGCTGTGTTTGGAATTCCAAATCAAACACGGTTTATGCTAGCTCCTTGAAACTTGACCAAATGAAGTAGTTCTAAGTTCTATCTCTATGGTTTGTTTCCTCTTGAAGTACCCATGCAGATACTGGCAAAAAACACTTTCATTTGAAAGGGGTTGCCCAGCTTCCAAAAAACTACTAGTTTGCTGAAATCTCAGCAATCATTTTTTCACCAAATTTGATGATACTTGGTGGTAATGATCAGTTCACTAATCCCACTTGGCTGCCCAATTTTTATTCTTCTAGGTTGAAGCATTCGTTTCCAGTAACAGTTTGAATTTTTAGGTTTCACTCTGTTTTCTCCTACATAGATAGCTGTGATTGGAATTCTAAATCAAACACGGTTTGTGCTAGCTCCTTGAAACTTGACCAAATGAAGTAGTTCTAAGTTCTATCTCTATGGTTTGTTTTCTCTTGAAGTACCCCATGCAAAGATTGGCAAAAAACACTTTCGTTTGAAAGGAGTTGCCAAGCTTCCAAAAAATTACTAGTTTGCTGAAATCTCAGCAAACGTTTTTTCACCAAATCTTTATGATACTTGGTGGTAATGATCAGTTCACTAAGCCCACTTGGCTGCCCAATTTTCACTCTTCTAGGTTAAAGCGTTCGTATCCAGTAACAGTTTGAATTTTTAGGTTTCACTCTATTTTCTCCTACAGAGATAGCTGTTTTTGGAATTCTAAATCAAACACGGTTTGTGCTAGCTCCTTGAAACTTGACCAAATGAAGTAGTTCTAACTTCTATCTCTATGGTTTGTTTCCTCTTGAAGTACCCCATGCAGAGACTGGCGAAAAACACTTTCGTTTGAAAGGGGATGCCAAGCTTCCAAAAAACTACTAGTTTGCTGAAATCTCAGCAAACATTTTTTCACCAAATCTTGATGATACTTGGTGGTAATGATCAGTTCACTAAGCCCACATGGCTGCCCAATTTTCACTCTTCTAGGTTCAATCGTTCGTTTCCAGTAACACTTTGAATTTTTAGGTTTCACTCTGTTTTCTCCTACATAGATAGCTGTGTTTGGAATTCTAAATCAAACATGGTTTGTGCTAGCTCCTTGAAACTTGACCAAATGAAGTAGTTCTAAGTTCTATCTCTATGGTTGGTTCCTCTTGAAGTACCCATGCAGAGACTGGCAAAAAACACTTTCATTTGAAAGGGGTTGCCCAGCTTCCAAAAAACTACTAGTTTGCTGAAATCTCAGCAAACATTTTTTCACTAAATTTGATGATACTTGGTGGTAATGATCAGTTCACTAATCCCACTTGGGTGCCCAATTTTTTTTCTTCTAGGTTGAAGCATTCGTTTCCAGTAACAGTTTGAATTTTTAGGATTCACTCTGTTTTCTCCTACATAGATAGCTGTGTTTGGAATTCTAAATCAAACACGGTTTGTGCCAGCTCCTTGAAACTTGACCAAATGAAGTAGTTCTAAGATCTATCTCTATGGTTTGTTTCCTCTTGAAGTACCCCATGCAAAGACTGGCAAAAAACACTTTCGTTTGAAAGGAGTTGCCAAGCTTCCAAAAAATTACTAGTTTGCTGAAATCTCAGCAAACGTTTTTTCACCAAATCTTTATGATACTTGGTGGTAATGATCAGTTCACTAAGTCCACTTGGCTGCCCAATTTTCACTCTTCTAGGTTAAAGCGTTCGTTTCCAGTAACAGTTTGAATTTTTTTCACTCTGTTTTCTCCTACAGAGATAGCTGTTTTTGGAATTCTAAATCAAACACGGTTTGTGCTAGCTCCTTGAAACTTGACCAAATGAAGTAGTTCTAACTTCTATCTCTATGGTTTGTTTCCTCTTGAAGTACCCCATGCAGAGACTGGCGAAAAACAGTTTCTTTTGAAAGGGGTTGCCCAACTTCCAAAAAACTACTAGTTTGATGAAATCTCAGCAAACATTTTTTCACCAAATCTTGATGATACTTGGTGGTAATGATAAGTTCACTAAGCCCACTTCGCTGCCCAATTTTCACTCTTCTAGGGTCAAGCATTCGTTTCCAGTAACAGTTTGAATTTTTAGGTTTCACTCTGTTTTCTCCTACATAGATAGCTGTGTTTGGAATTCTAAATCATACACGGTTTGTGCTAGCTCCTTGAAACTTGACAAAATGAAGTAGTTCTAAGTTCTATCTCTATGGTTTGTTCCCTCTTGAAGTACCCCATGCAGAGACTGGCAAAAAGCACTTTCATTTGAAAGTGGTTGCGAAGCTTCCAAAAAACTTCAAGTTTTCTGAAATCTCAGCAAACATTTTTTCACCAAATCTTGATGATACTTGGTGGTAATGATCAGTTCACTAAGCCCACTTGGCTGCCAAATTTTCACTCTTCTAGGTTCAAGCGTTCGTTTCCACTAACACTTTGAATTTTTAGGTTTCACTCTGTTTTCTGCTATATAGATAGATGTGTTTGAAACTCTAAATCAAACACGGTTTGTGTTAGCTCCTTGAAACTTGACCAAATGAAGTACTTCTAAGTTCTATCTCTATGGTTTGTTTCCTCTTGAAGTACCCCATGCAGAGACTGGCGAAAAACACTTTCGTTTGAAAGGGGTTGCCAAGCTTCCAAAAAACTACTAGTTTGCTGAAATCTCAGCAAACATTTTTTCACCAAATCTTGATGATACTTGCTGGTAATGATCAGTTCACTAATCCCACTGCTGCCCAATTTTTATTCGTCTAGGTTAAACGATTCGTTTCCAGTAACACTTTGAAATTTTAGGTTTCACTCTGTTTTCTCCTACATAGATAGCTGTGTTTGGAATTCTAAATCAAACAAGGTTTGTGCTAGCTCCTTGAAACTTGACCAAATGAAGTAGTTCTAAGTTCTATCTCTATGGTTTGTTTCCTCTTGAAGTACCCATGCAGAGACTGGCAAAAAACACTTTCATTTGAAAGGGGTTGCCCAGCTTCCAAAAAACCAGTAGTTGGCTGAAATCTCAGCAAACATTTTTTCACCAAATTTGATGATACTTGGTGGTAATGATCAGTTCACTAATCCCACTTGGCTGCCCAATTTTTATTCTTCTAGGTTGAAGCATTCGTTTCCAGTAACAGTTTGAATTTTTAGGTTTCACTCTGTTTTCTCCTACATAGATAGCTGTGTTTGGAATTCTAAATCAAACACGGTTTGTGCTAGCTCCTTGAAACTTGGCCAAATGAAGTAGTTCTAAGTTCTATCTCTATGGTTTGTTTCCTCTTGAAGTACCCCATGCAGAGACTGGCGAAAAACACTTTCGTTTGAAAGGGGTTGCCAAGCTTCCAAAAAACTACTACTTTGCAGAAATCTCAGCAAACATTTTTTCACCAAATCTTGATGATACTTGGTGGTAATGATCAGTTCACTAATCCCACTGCTTCCCAATTTTTATTCTTCTAGGTTAAAGGATTCGTTTCCAGTAACATTTTGAATTTTTAGGTTTCACTCTGTTTTCTCCTACATAGATAGCTGTGTTTGGAATTCTAAATCAAACACGGTTTGTGCAACTCCTTGAAACTTGACCAAATGAAGTAGTTCTAAGTTCTATCTCTATGGTTGGTTCCTCTTGAAGTACCCATGCAGAGACTGGCAAAAAACACTTTCATTTGAAAGGGGTTGCCCAGCTTCCAAAAAACTACTAGTTTGCTGAAATCTCAGCAAACATTTTTTCACCAAATTTGATGATACTTGGTGGTAATGATCAGTTCACTAATCCCACTTGGGTGCCCAATTTTTATTCTTCTAGGTTGAAGCATTCGTTTCCAGTAACAGTTTGAATTTTTAGGATTCACTCTGTTTTCTCCTACATAGATAGCTGTGTTTGGAATTCTAAATCAAACACGGTTTGTGCCAGCTCCTTGAAACTTGACCAAATGAAGTAGTTCTAAGTTCTATCTCTATGGTTTGTTTCCTCTTGAAGTACCCCATGCAAAGACTGGCAAAAAACACTTTCGTTTGAAAGGAGTTGCCAAGCTTCCAAAAAATTACTAGTTTGCTGAAATCTCAGCAAACGTTTTTTCACCAAATCTTTATGATACTTGGTGGTAATGATCAGTTCACTAAGCCCACTTGGCTGCCCAATTTTCCCTCTTCTAGGTTAAAGCGTTCGTTTCCAGTAACAGTTTGAATTTTTAGGTTTCACTCTGTTTTCTCCTACAGAGATAGCTGTTTTTGGAATTCTAAATCAAACACGGTTTGTGCTAGCTCCTTGAAACTTGACCAAATGAAGTAGTTCTAACTTCTATCTCTATGGTTTGTTTCCTCTTGAAGTACCCCATGCAGAGACTGGCGAAAAACAGTTTCTTTTGAAAGGGGTTGCCCAACTTCCAAAAAACTACTAGTTTGATGAAATCTCAGCAAACATTTTTTCACCAAATCTTGATGATACTTGGTGGTAATGATAAGTTCACTAAGCCCACTTCGCTGCCCAATTTTCACTCTTCTAGGGTCAAGCATTCGTTTCCAGTAACAGTTTGAATTTTTAGGTTTCACTCTGTTTTCTCCTACATAGATTGCTGTGTTTGGAATTCTAAATCATACACGGTTTGTGCTAGCTCCTTGAAACTTGACAAAATGAAGTAGTTCTAAGTTCTATCTCTATGGTTTGTTTCCTCTTGAAGTACCCCATGCAGAGACTGGCAAAAAGCACTTTCATTTGAAAGTGGTTGCGAAGCTTCCAAAAAACTTCAAGTTTTCTGAAATCTCAGCAAACATTTTTTCACCAAATCTTGATGATACTTGGTGGTAATGATCAGTTCACTAAGCCCACTTGGCTGCCAAATTTTCACTCTTCTAGGTTCAAGCGTTCGTTTCCACTAACACTTTGAATTTTTAGGTTTCACTCTGTTTTCTGCTATATAGATAGATGTGTTTGAAACTCTAAATCAAACACGGTTTGTGCTAGCTCCTTGAAACTTGACCAAATGAAGTACTTCTAAGTTCTATCTCTATGGTTTGTTTCCTCTTGAAGTACCCCATGCAGAGACTGGCGAAAAACACTTTCGTTTGAAAGGGGTTGCCAAGCTTCCAAAAAACTACTAGTTTGCTGAAATCTCAGCAAACATTTTTTCACCAAATCTTGATGATACTTGCTGGTAATGATCAGTTCACTAATCCCACTGCTGCCCAATTTTTATTCGTCTAGGTTAAACGATTCGTTTCCAGTAACACTTTGAATTTTTAGGTTTCACTCTGTTTTCTCCTACATAGATAGCTGTGTTTGGAATTCTAAATCAAACAAGGTTTGTGCTAGCTCCTTGAAACTTGACCAAATGATGTAGTTCTAAGTTCTATCTCTATGGTTTGTTTCCTCTTGAAGTACCCATGCAGAGACTGGCAAAAAACACTTTCATTTGAAAGGGGTTGCCCAGCTTCCAAAAAACTACTAGTTGGCTGAAATCTCAGCAAACATTTTTTCACCAAATTTGATGATACTTGGTGGTAATGATCAGTTCACTAATCCCACTTGGCTGCCCAATTTTTATTCTTCTAGGTTGAAGCATTCGTTTCCAGTAACAGTTTGAATTTTTAGGTTTCACTCTGTTTTCTCCTACATAGATAGCTGTGTTTGGAATTCTAAATCAAACACGGTTTGTGCTAGCTCCTTGAAACTTGGCCAAATGAAGTAGTTCTAAGTTCTATCTCTATGGTTTGTTTCCTCTTGAAGTACCCCATGCAGAGACTGGCGAAAAACACTTTCGTTTGAAAGGGGTTGCCAAGCTTCCAAAAAACTACTACTTTGCAGAAATCTCAGCAAACATTTTTTCACCAAATCTTGATGATACTTGGTGGTAATGATCAGTTCACTAATCCCACTGCTTCCCAATTTTTATTCTTCTAGGTTAAAGGATTCGTTTCCAGTAACATTTTGAATTTTTAGGTTTCACTCTGTTTTCTCCTACATAGATAGCTGTGTTTGGAATTCTAAATCAAACACGGTTTGTGGTAGCTCCTTGAAACTTGACCAAATGAAGTAGTTCTAAGTTCTATCTCTATGGTTTGTTTCCTCTTTAAGTACCCCATGCAGAGACTGGCGAAAAACACTTTCGTTTGAAAGGGTTTGCCAAGCTTCCAAAAAACTACTAGTTTGCTGAAATCTCAGCAAAATTTTTTACACCAAATCTTGATGATACTTGGTCGTAATGATCAGTTCACTAATCCCACTTGGCTGCCCAATTTTCACTCTTCTAGGTTCAAGCGTTCGTTTCCAGTAACACTTTGAATTTTTAGGTTTCACTGTGTTTTGTGCTATATAGATAGATGTGTTTGAAACTCTAAATCAAACACGGTTTGTGCTAGCTCCTTGAAACTTGACAAAATGAAGTAGTTCTAAGTTCGATCTCTATGGTTTGTTTCCTCTTGAAGGACCCCATGCAGAGACTGGCGAAAAGCACTTTCATTTGAAAGGGGTTGCCAAGCTTCCAAAAAACTACTAGTTTTCTGAAATATCAGCAAATATTTTTTCACCAAATCTTGATGATACTTGGTGGTAATGATCGGTTCACTAAGCCCACTTGGCTCTCCAATTTTCACTCTTCTGGGTTCAACCGTTCGATTCCAGTAACACGTTGAATTTTTAGGTTTCACTCTGTTTTCTGCTATATAGATAGATGTGTTTGAAACTCTAAATCAAACACGGTTTGTGCTAGCTCCTTGAAACTTGACAAAATGAAGTAGTTCTAAGTTCTATCTCTATGGTTTGTTTCCTCTTGAAGTACCCCATGCAGAGACTGGCAAAAAGCACTTTCATTTGAAAGTGGTTGCGAAGCTTCCAAAAAACTTCAAGTTTTCTGAAATCTCAGCAAACATTTTTTCACCAAATCTTGATGATACTTGGTGGTAATGATCAGTTCACTAAGCTCACTTGGCTGCCAAATTTTCACTCTTCTAGGTTCAAGCGTTCGTTTCCACTAACACTTTGAATTTTTAGGTTTCACTCTGTTTTCTGCTATATAGATAGATGTGTTTGAAACTCTAAATCAAACACGGTTTGTGCTAGCTCCTTGAAACTTGACCAAATGAAGTACTTCTAAGTTCTATCTCTATGGTTTGTTTCCTCTTGAAGTACCCCATGCAGAGACTGGCGAAAAACACTTTCATTTGAAAGGGGTTGCCAAGCTTCCAAAAAACTACTAGTTTGCTGAAATCTCAGCAAACATTTTTTCACCAAATCTTGATGATACTTGCTGGTAATGATCAGTTCACTAATCCCACTGCTGCCCAATTTTTATTCGTCTAGGTTAAACGATTCGTTTCCAGTAACACTTTGAATTTTTAGGTTTCACTCTGTTTTCTCCTACATAGATAGCTGTGTTTGGAATTCTAAATCAAACAAGGTTTGTGCTAGCTCCTTGAAACTTGACCAAATGAAGTAGTTCTAAGTTCTATCTCTATGGTTTGTTTCCTCTTGAAGTACCCATGCAGAGACTGGCAAAAAACACTTTCATTTGAAAGGGGTTGCCCAGCTTCCAAAAAACTACTAGTTGGCTGAAATCTCAGCAAACATTTTTTCACCAAATTTGATGATACTTGGTGGTAATGATCAGTTCACTAATCCCACTTGGCTGCCCAATTTTTATTCTTCTAGGTTGAAGCATTCGTTTCCAGTAACAGTTTGAATTTTTAGGTTTCAATCTGTTTTCTCCTACATAGATAGCTGTGTTTGGAATTCTAAATCAAACACGGTTTGTGCTAGCTCCTTGAAACTTGGCCAAATGAAGTAGTTCTAAGTTCTATCTCTATGGTTTGTTTCCTCTTGAAGTACCCCATGCAGAGACTGGCGAAAAACACTTTCGTTTGAAAGGGGTTGCCAAGCTTCCAAAAAACTACTACTTTGCAGAAATCTCAGCAAACATTTTTTCACCAAATCTTGATGATACTTGGTGGTAATGATCAGTTCACTAATCCCACTGCTTCCCAATTTTTATTCTTCTAGGTTAAAGGATTCGTTTCCAGTAACATTTTGAATTTTTAGGTTTCACTCTGTTTTCTCCTACATAGATAGCTGTGTTTGGAATTCTAAATCAAACACGGTTTGTGCTAGCTCCTTGAAACTTGACCAAATGAAGTAGTTCTAAGTTCTATCTTTATGGTTTGTTTCCTCTTGAAGTACCCCATGTAGAGACTGGCGAAAAACACTTTCGTTTGAAAGGGGTTGCCAAGCTTCCAAAAAACTACTAGTTTGCTGAAATCTCAGCAAACATTTTTTCAAAAAATCTTGATGATACTTGGTGGTAATGATCAGTTCACTAAGCCCACTTGGCTGCCCAATTTTCACTCCTCTAGGTTCAAGCTTTCGTTTCCAGTAACACTTTGAATTTTTAGGTTTCACTCTGTTTTCTGCTATATAGATAGATGTGTTTGAAACTATACATCAAACAGGGTTTGCGCTAGCTCCTTGAAACTTGACCAAATGAAGTAGTTCTAAGTTCTATCTCTATGGTTTGTTCCCTCTTGAACTACCCCATGCAGAGACTGGTGAAAAACACTTTCGTTTGAAAGGGGTTGCCAAGCTTCCAAAAAACTACTAGTTTGCTGAAATCTCAGCAAAATTTTTTACACCAAATCTTGATGATACTTGGTCGTATTGATCAGTTCACTAATCCCACTTGGCTGCCCAATTTTCACTCTTCTAGGTTCAAGCGTTCGTTTCCAGTAACACTTTGAATTTTTAGGTTTCACTGTGTTTTGTGCTATATAGATAGATGTGTTTGAAACTCTAAATCAAACACGGTTTGTGCTAGCTCCTTGAAACTTGACAAAATGAAGTAGTTCTAAGTTCGATCTCTATGGTTTGTTTCCTCTTGAAGGACCCCATGCAGAGACTGGCGAAAAGCACTTTCATTTGAAAGGGGTTGCCAAGCTTCCAAAAAACTTCTAGTTTTCTGAAATATCAGCAAATATTTTTTCACCAAATCTTGATGATACTTGGTGGTAATGATCGGTTCACTAAGCCCACTTGGCTCTCCAATTTTCACTCTTCTAGGTTCAACCATTCGATTCCAGTAACACGTTGAATTTTTAGGTTTAACTCTGTTTTCTGCTATATAGATAGATGTGTTTGAAACTCTAAATCAAACACGGTTTGTGCTAGCTCCTTGAAACTTGACCAAATGAAGTAGTTCTAAGTTCTATCTGTATGGTTTGTTTCCTCTTGAAGTACCGCATGCAGAGACTGGCGAAAAACACTTTCGTTTGAAAGGGGTTGCCAAGCTTCCAAAAAATTACTAGTTTGCAGAAATCTCAGCAAACATTTTTTCACCAAATCTTGATGATACTTGGTGGTAATGATCAGTTCACTAATCCCACTGCTGCCCAATTTTTATTCTTCTAGGTTAAAGGATTCGTTTCCAGTAACACTTTGAATTTTTAGTTTTCACTCTGTTTTCTCCTACATAGATAGCTGTGTTTGGAATTCTAAATCAAACACGGTTTGTGCTAGCTCCTTGAAACTTGACCAAATGAAGTAGTTCTAAGTTCTATCTGTATGGTTTGTTTCCTCTTGAAGTACCCCATGTAGAGACTGGCGAAAAACACTTTCGTTTGAAAGGGGTTGCCAAGCTTCCAAAAAACTACTAGTTTGCTGAAATGTCAGCAAACATTTTTTCAAAAAATCTTGATGATACTTGGTGGTAATGATCAGTTCACTAATCCCACTTGGCTGCCCAATTTTCACTCTTCTAGGTTCAAGCGTTCGTTTCCAGTATCACTTTGAATTTTTAGGTTTCACTGTGTTTTGTGCTATATAGATAGATGTGTTTGAAACTCTAAATCAAACACGGTTTGTGCTAGCTCCTTGAAACTTGACAAAATGAAGTAGTTCTAAGTTCGATCTCTATGGTTTGTTTCCTGTTGAAGGACCCCATGCAGAGACTGGCGAAAAGCACTTTCATTTGAAAGGGGTTGCCAAGCTTCCAAAAAACTACTAGTTTGCAGAAATCTCAGCAAACATTTTTTCACCAAATCTTGATGATACTTGGTGGTAATGATAAGTTCACTAATCCCAATTGGCTGCCCAATTTTTTTTCTTCTAGGTTGAAGCATTCGTTTCCAGTAACTGTTTGAATTTTTAGGTTTCACTCTGTTTTCTCCTACATAGATAGCTGTGTTTGGAATTCTAAATCAAACACGGTTTGTTGTAGCTCCTTGAAACTTGACCAAATGAAGTAGTTCTAAGTTCTATCTGTATGGTTTGTTTCCTCTTGAAGTACCCCATGCAGAGACTGGCGAAAAACACTTTCGTTTGAAAGGGGTTGCCAAGTTTCCAAAAAACTACTAGTTTGCAGAAATCTCAGCAAACATTTTTTCACCAAATCTTGATGATACTTGGTGGTAATGATCAGTTCACTAATCCCACTTGGCTGCCCAATTTTCATTCTTCTAGGTTAAAGCATTCGTTTCCAGTAACAGTTTGAATTTTTAGGTTTCACTCTGTTTTCTACTACATACATAGCTGTGTTTGGAATTCTAAATCAAACACGGTTTGTGCTAGCAGAATGAAACTTGACCAAATGAAGTAGTTCTAAGTTCTATCTCTATGGTTTGTTTCCTCTTGAAGTACCCCATGCAGAGACTGGCGAAAAACACTTTCGTTTGAAAGGGGTTGCCAAGCTTCCAAAAAACTACTAGTTTGCAGAAATCTCAGCAAACATTTTTTCACCAAATCTTGATGATACTTGGTGGTAATGATCAATTCACTAATCCCACTTTGCTGCTCAATTTTCATTCTTCTAGGTTAAAGCATTCGTTTCCAATAACAGTTTGAATTTTTAGGTTTCACTCTGTTTTCTCCTACATAGATAGCTGTGTTTGGAATTCTAAATCAAACACGGTTTGTGCTATCTCTTTGAAACTTGACCAAATGAAGTAGTTGTAAGTTCTATCTCTATGGTTTGTTCCCTCTTGAAGTACCCCATGCAGAGACTGGCGAAAAACACTTTCGTTTGAAAGGGGTTGCCAAGCGTCCAAAAAACTACTAGTTTGCTGAAATCTCAGCAAATATTTTTTCACCAAATCTTGATGATACTTGGTGGTAATGATCAGTTCACTAATCCCACTGCTGCCCAATTTTTATTCTTCTAGGTTAAAGGATTCGTTTCCAGTAACACTTTGAATTTTTAGGTTTCACTCTGTTCTGCTATATAGATAGATGTGTTTGAAACTCTAAATCAAGAACGGTTTGTGCTAGCTCCTTGAAACTTCACCAAATGAAGTAGTTCAAAGTTCTATCTCTATGATTTGTTTCCTCTTGAAGTACCCCATGCAGAGACTGGCGAAAAGCACTTTCATTTGAAAGGGGTTGCTAAGCTTCCAAAAAATTCAAGTTTTATGAAATCTCAGCAAACATTTTTTCACCAAATCTTGATGATACTTGGTGGTATTGATCAGTTCACTAATCCCACTTGGCTGCCCAATTTTCACTCTTCTAGGTTCAAGCTTTCGTTTCCAGTAACATTTTGAATTTTTAGGTTTCACTCTGTTTTCTGTTATACAGATAGATGTGTTTGAAACTCTAAATCAAACATGGTTTGTGCTAGCTCCTTGAAACTTGACCAAATGAAGTAGTTCTAAGTTCTATCTCTATGGTTTGTTTCCTCTTGAAGTACCCCATGCAGAGACTGGCGAAAAACACTTTCGTTTGAAAGGGGTTGCCAAGCTTCCAAAAAACTACTAGTTTGCAGAAATCTCAGCAAACATTTTTTCACCAAATCTTGATGATACTTGGTGGTAATGATCACTTCACTAATCCCACTTTGCTGCCCAATTTTCATTCTTCTAGGTTAAAGCATTCGTTTCCAGTAACAGTTTGAATTTTTAGGTTTCACTCTGTTTTCTCCTACATACATAGCTGTGTTTGGAATTCTAAATCAAACACGGTTTGTGCTAGCTCTTTGAAACTTGACCAAATGAAGTAGTTCTAAGTTCTATCTCTATGGTTTGTTCCCTCTTGAAGTACCCCATGCAGAGACTGGCGAAAAACACTTTCGTTTGAAAGGGGTTGCCAAGCTTCCAAAAAACCACTAGTTTGCTGAAATCTCAGCAAAAATTTTTTCACCAAATCTTGATGATACTTGGTGGTAATGATCAGTTCACTAATCCCACTTGGCTGCCCAATTTTCACTCTTCTAGGTTAAAGCGTTCGTTTCCAGTAACACTTGAATTTTTAGGTTTCACTGTGTTTTGTGCTATACAGATAGATGTGTTTGAAACTCTAAATCAAACACGGTTTGTGCTAGCTCCTTGAAACTTGACAAAATGAAGTAGTTCTATGTTCGATCTCTATGGTTTGTTTCCTCTTGAAGGACCCCATGCAGAGACTGGCGAAAAGCACTTTCATTTGAAAGGGGTTGCCAAGCTTCCAAAAAACTACTAGTTTTCTGAAATATCAGCAAACATTTTTTCACCAAATCTTGATGATACTTGGTGGTAATGATCAGTTCACTAAGCCCACTTGGCTCTCCAATTTTCACTCTTCTAGGTTCAACCGTTCGATTCCAGTAACACTTTGAATTTTTAGGTTTCACTCTGTTTTCTGCTATATAGATAGATGTGTTTGGAATTCAAAATCAAACACGGTTTGTGCTAGCTCCTTGAAACTTGACAAAATGAAGTAGTTCTAAGTTCTATCTCTATGGTTTGTTTCCTCTTGAAGTACCCCATGCAGAGACTGGCGAAAAACACTTTCGTTTGAAAGGGGTTGCCAAGCTTCCAAAAAACTACTAGTTTGCAGAAATCTCAGTAAACATTTTTTCACCAAATCTTGATGATACTTGGTGGTAATGATCAGTTCACTAATCCCACTGCTGCCCAATTTTTATTCTTCTAGGTTAAAGGATTCGTTTCCAGTAACACTTTGAATTTTTAGGTTTCACTCTGTTTTCTCCTACATAGATAGCTGTGTTTGGAATTCTAAATCAAACACGGTTTGTGCTAGCTCCTTGAAACTTGACCAAATGAAGTAGTCCTAAGTTCTATCTCTATAGTTTGTATCCTCTTGAAGTACCCCATGCAAAGACTGGCGAAAAACACTTTCGTTTGAAAGGGGTTGCCAAGCTTCCAAAAAACTACTAGTTTGCTGAAATCTCAGCAAATATTTTTTCACCAAATCTTGATGATACTTGGTGGTAATGATCAGTTCACTAATCCCATTTGGCTGCCCAATTTTTATTCTTCTAGGTTGAAGCATTCTTTTCCAGTAACAGTTTGAATTTTTAGGTTTCTCTCTGTTTTCTGCTATATACATAGATGTGTTTGAAACTCTAAATCAAGCACGGTTTGTGCTAGCTCCTTGAAACTTGACCAAATGAAGCAGTTCAAAGTTCTATCTCTATGGTTTGTTTCCTCTTGAAGT